>NW_005843098.1:346814-347974 GCF_000455745.1 Alligator sinensis
TGCATGAGGCCCCTGCTGACCCATCTCCTTCAGCCCCCAGCCATGAGGTAGTTTAAGATCACAACCCTAAATGTCCATAGCTGCAGGAAGGGTTTCCAGAGGTCCTAGGTGCTCTCCTTCCTTCAGGAGGGAGGGTACCCCATGGTATTCTTGCAGGAAACCCTGATGACTCCAGCTGACAAACCAAATTGGCAGCTCGAGTGGGGAGGCAGGCTCTTTTTTAGTCACCTCTCAGCCACCTCATGTGGTGGCCACCCTGTTCTTCCCATGCTTGCAGCTGGAAGTTCTCCAGGACATTGAGGAGGTGCTGGGATGCCTGCTGCACCTCTGGGTCCAGGTGGGTCCTGAACCTTCTAAATGTGTATACCCCTTTGAGGGACCCAGAGTTGATGGATTTCTTCTGCCAGGCAGCCACATATATTGGCACCCTCAACCCTCTCAAGTGCCTGCTCCTTGACAGGGACTTTAACGTCACACTAGATGCACAAGACCAGTCAGCCAAAGAGTGGAACCAGGCCACTGTGGGCGTCCTCAGGGAGATCCTAATGGACTACTCCCTGGTGGATATCTGGCATGCCTGTCACCCTACTGATCCACCTGCCTTCACCGCTGTGAGGGTGGGGGAGAAGCAGACATGCAACTCCCAGTTAGACTGGCTTTATATTTCTTTGCCACACTTTGCCCGGGCCCACTACTCTGGCATCTGGCTGACCCCTTTCAGTGATCAGCACCTTGTCTGGGCCCAGGCCATGCTGGGGCCTGGGCGTCCAGGGTCGGCCTACTGGCATTTGAATGCCAGTCTGCTGGATGATGTGACCTAAAGGGAGGCCTTCTGGGAGTTCTGGCTGGTCTGGTGGGAGCAATGGGAAGCTTTCCTCTTGTCTCAGAGATGGTGGGATGTGGGGAAGGTGCGCATCCAGCTTTTTTGCCACAGCTACACTCAGGGGCACACCCAGCACAGGGAGGCAGTCTGAGAGTAGCTCAAGTGGGAAGTGCCAGACCTGGCCACTGACCCAACCAAACTGTACCTCTGTGGAGAGTATTGAGAGAGGCGGGAAGAGCTTCATAGAATCATAGAAGTAGGGTCGGAAGGGACTTTGCAGATCTTCAGGTCCGACCCCCTGCCTGGGCAGGAAGAAAACTGGGCTCAAATGACCCCA
>NW_005843098.1:349145-376160 GCF_000455745.1 Alligator sinensis
GACCACATTGGCTATCTTCCAATCATCTGGCACCTGGCCCGAGCACCACGAGCGCTCGTAAAGCCGTGCCAAGTGCCCTGCAATAACCCCTGCTAGCTCCCTCAACACCCAGGGGTGGAGAGCATCTGGACCTGCTGATTTGAACACGTCCAGCCCCTCCAGAAGCACTCTAACCCGGTCCTCCTCAACCTTAGGTCTTGAAGCATTTCTCTCAAGTCCGTCTTGAATCATGGTGGGGGAGTCCCTGTCCCTGCACAAGAAAACAGAGGTGAAGAATTTGTTAAAGAGGTCTGCCTTCTCCTCTGGCGCGACCACCAGATTGCCCAGTGTATCTTGCAGGGGCCCCACATTTCCTGGCGCCTTCTTCATCCTCCCTATATATTTGAAAAAGGACTTTTTATTATCTTTGATCTTGGGTGCCAGTCCTAGCTCTATGTCCACCTTAGCTTTCCTAACAGCCCCCCTACAGGCCTGAGCAGTGGAGGTATACTCCTCTTTGGAGATCGCCCCCACTTTCCACTGGGTGTATACCACCTTTTTGGCAGCCAGGTGAGCCAGGGAGGCTTTCGGGCACTCTTGCCCCCCTTGCTTCTAGTTGGGATCGTCACCCCTTGGGCCCTGAGTATCGTCTCCTTAAGGAACGACCACTCGTCTTGGGCACTAAGTTCCCCTGCCCTCAAGAACCCCAGAGCCTCTCCTACCAATCTCCTCAACTCCTTGAAGTTGGCCCTCTTGAAGTCTAGGGCTACTGTCTTACTGCCCTGCACTGGATGATAAATTCCAGCAAGCGATGATCACTATCACCCAGGTGGTCAAGGACCTGGAGGCTGCTTACCAGATCATCGCCTGTGGTCAGGACCAGGTCCAACAGGGCATTTCCTTTGGTGGGACTGTGCACCTCCTGGGTTAAGTGGAGGTCCTGTATCTTGGCCAGAAACCTCCTGGATCAGTCTGACCTGGCTGACTTCTCCTCCCAGCAGATGTCCGGGTAATTTGGATCACCCATGACAACTACATCCCTTGCCTTAAGTGCCTCTGCAAGCTGGCCCGAAAAGTCCCGGACCAGCTCCTCCCCCTGCTTGGGGGGGTTTGTGGTAGACCCTCACCATTACATCCCTCTCCTTGTGACCCCCTTGTATCTTGACCCAAAGCACGTCAGCTTGCCCCTCCTCTGACCCCATTTTGCTGGCAGAGGATGTGAATTGCTCTTTGACATAGAGTGCCACACCTCCTCCCTTCCTTCCTTCTATATCCTGCCGGCAGAGCCTATAGCCCCTAATGCTCACTGCCCAGTCATGGGATGAATCCCACCACGTTTCTGTGATCCCTACTATGTCTGGGTTTGAACTGGCTATTCTGAGGGCAAGTTCCTCCTGTTTATTACCCATACTCCAAGCATTAGTGTAGAGGCACCTGAGGCCTCCTGAGGGTGCTCGTGCCTTCCTCCCACTCTCAGGACAGTTGTGGCCTCCTGCTCCTTGGACTTTTATACTTACCTGTGCTTCCCTTCCTCTTGTCACCCTGCATGCTGGTGAAGCATTCTCTCCACTCAAAGCGGCCCCTTCCCCCAGTGAAGCTAGTTTAAAGCCCGCTGTATGAGATTAGTCAACCTAGAGGAAAAGATACGTCTGCCGTTAGGGGAGAGGAGAAGCCCATCCCACCCCAGCATGCGCTCCTTACAAAAACCTGGGTCGATGTAAAAAAACCCAAAGTCTGCCTCGTGGCACCAGCTCTGAAGCTGCCAGTTAACCATGTCAATGCAGGCCTCATGATGCCTACCCCGTCCACTTACCGGGAAAATGGAGGAAAATACCACCTGAGCGCCCATCCTCTTCAGTTGGTGTCCCAAGGCCTTGTAGTCCTCCATGATGTTATCCAGCTTGCCCTTGGGTGCATCATTTGTACCCACATGGACCACAAGCAGTGGGTAGTAGTCAGAGGGCTTGATGATTTTCGGAATGGTCTCTGTGACATTGTGAATCCTCACTCCAGGCATGCAGCATATGACCATTGTGCCCATGGTGCATTTGTCTGCTTGTGAGTCCAGCTCCATCAGGAGGAGGACTGGTGGGGTGCATGGGTCTACCCGTGCAACCTGCTGTCACCTGCCTTTTGGTGGGTGATAGCACCCCCCTCCTGGATCTAGGCAAGATGCTCCAGTGCATGCAGGCCTTCTATGAAGAGCTCTTCTTCCTGGATCCGACTGACACCAAAGCCTGTCAGATCCTGTGGGAGGAACTCCCACAGGTCAGTGTGGGTGACTGGGACTGGCTGGAAGCTCCTCTCACTCTGGCTGAGTTTTCAGCCGCCCTCTGCCTGATGCCTGGCAACAAGGCTCCGGGCATCAATGGGCTGACCTCAGAGTTCTACTGGGCTTTCTGTGACATCCTTGGTCTGGACCTTGCTGTGGTCTGGGCTGAATCTGAAGGAAGTGGGGAACTCCCCCTGTCTTGCTCGAGGGCCATGCTGACCCTTCTTCCAATGAAGGGGGATCCCCACGACCTAAGGAATTGGTGTCCCATGTCCCTCCTTTGCACAGACTGCAAGGTGGTAGTGAAGGCCATCTTGCTGTGCCTGCAGTCCATGCTGATGGATGTGATCCATCCTGACCAGACATACACAGTGCCTAGACATTCCATATTAAACAAACTGTACCTGGTTTGGGACCTCCTAGAGCTAGTGCACCGGGGGGGTCTGTCTTTCTCTCTTCTATCCCTGGACCAGGAGAAGGCATTTGACAGAGTGGATCACAGGTACTTCACAGGCATGCTGTGGGCCTTTGGCTTTGGGTCCTGCTTCATGAGGGCTTTCCAGGTGCTGTACGCCTCTGCGGAATGTTTGGTCAAAGTCAACTCCACCCTGACAGAGCCTATCCCATTCAGGAGAGGGCTGCATCAAGGCTACCCACTGTCAGGCCAGGTGTACGCCTTGGCCCTGGAGCCCTTCCTCATTCTCCTGTGGAAGCAGGTGGCAGGGTTGATGTTCCAGGAGCCGGTAGTGCAGCTGGTCCTATCAGCATATGTGATGAAGTACTCCTCGTGGTCCAGGACTCAGGTGACCTGGTGCAGGTTGGGGCATGCCAGGCATTGTACTCAGTGGTTTCCTCTGCCTGGGTCAACTGGGTCAAGAGCTCTGGCCTGGCAATGGGTGATGGGTGACAGGTGGGCTTACTCCCACTCATACTTTGAGGGATCCACTGGAGTGTGGGCTTGCTGCTCTACTTTGTGGGTCTACCTGTTCCCCACAGACCCCTCCTTGCCAGAGAACTGGCACGAGCTGGAGGCAAGGGTGGTGGAGCAGCTCCAGGCATGGGCAGGGCTTCCTGCATGGGAGAATGTTGGTGCTGAACCAGCTGGTCCTGTCCATGCTCTGGCACTGTTTGCACACCCTCCCTGTGCCCCCTGAGGTCCTGGTGGGACTCCAGAGATGGGCACTGGAGTTTTCTGGCTGGGCTGGCACTGGGTCACTGCAGAGGTCTTGAACCTTCCCTTGCAGGAGGGCGGCCATGGCCTGGTTTGCCTGCGCAGCCAGGTCTTGGCATTCTGCCTTCAGGCCCTGTAGTGACTGCTATACAGCAGCCATGCGTCATGGGTCCACCCCGGGCACACTTTCCTCCACCACTTCTGGGGGCTCTGATACTACTGGCAGCTCCTCAACTTGTGGGACTTTTCCCTGAAGGACCTGTGAGGACTTCCAAATTTCTACCAGGACTTTGTCCGGGCCTGGAGGCAGGTCCCTCACAACAGTCACCCAGGGTGCCAACCAGCTCATCGAGCCCCTCCTCTGGAACCCCCAGATGGAGGTGTCTACAGCAGAGGCAGAGTTGCAACAGAGGTTGATTCTGGCTGGTGTCACCCATATTGGAGTCCTCCTGGACTACAATAGGCAGGAGTGGGTGGACCCCACTGCACTGGTGGGGCGCATGGGTGTACCCGTGCAACCTGCTGTCTGGTCCAGGAGGTGCAATCTGCCTTACCTCCCAACACCCTTGCCTTTGTGGACCAGGTCCTGTGTGGTGGCAGTCCTCACCACCCCAGCCATGTCCTCCAGCCCACTGGAATTTGTCATGGGGCTGGTGCCTCACCAAACTTCACAGCGCTCCATGCCCCACCACCTGAGCCAGCTGGAGGACACCAGACCAGTCCACTTTTCCACCTTCCATTGACACCACCTCTACATGCTTGTGTGCTGCACTGGTCATCATGCTGCCCTCGTGTCCCGCCCAGACACGAAGTGGTGGGACCTGCTTGGTGAGGGCATGGCTGGGGCATCCCAGTGGCTGAGTCTGTACTCCACCCTCATCCCATGAGCCACTGGGGACCTCAGCTGGTGGCTTCTCCATGGAGCCATCACCATGGGCATGGATGTGATGAACTTCACAGACCTCCCAGTCTCCTGCTCATTCTGTGGGCAGAAGGAGATCCTGGTGCACATGACCCTTGAGTGTGCCAGGCTGCAGACCCTCCAGCTCCACAGCATCCTCTTGAGGTTCTGGTTGAATTTCACCCCCCACCTTTTTGTTTTGGTCACCCCATCCATGCCCCCCCCCCCCAAGTCCTGGACCTCCTGGTCAACCTTCTCTTGGCCCTGGCCATGTGGGCTCTGTATTTGACCAGGAAGAAGGCCCTGGCCAGGAAGGTTCCTGGAGACTGTGGGGCCACTTTCCTCTCACTTGTCCATGCATGTCTCTGGGCAGAGCACCAGTGGCCAGCATCCACTGACTCTTTGGATGCCTTTGAGGACTGGTGGGTGCAGCTTGGGGGGCTCTGCTCAGTGTCCTCCTCAGGCACTTATTTTCATGTTTTGATCCTTTGTCCCACATGACAGTCATTTTCATTAGTTGTCCCAAGTATTTTGTTTTGTATCCATCCATTGCCCCCATACAATAGAAGCTGTTAGCCACATGGGCCTTGGGGCCTATGATAATTGGGTGATATAAATAATCAGGAGCTTCTGGGGCCCAGCCAATTGTTACCTGGAGACACTACCCCTTGTGCCAGCTGGACTGCTGCAGCAGCATCCCAAATCCATTTTTAAAAATACCCCAAAATCCATGTTCTTCCACAATTAAAATAAGACCCCCCCCAACACACACACCCCTATATATATATATATATATATACATAGATTAGGTGATACTTTATTGGTATATTTACAATGTTAAAGCAATTTGGAAGCCTACCAGTGTCTGTAGTGTGTAATGGGGGGATGTGGTGTTTGCAGGAAAGATGTAGGGGAAGGCGGGTGGGTGGGGGCATGTGGATGGATGTGGGTTGGTGTGTGGGTAGGCATGGGGGAATTGCTGGGGGGACTGTGGGTGTGGGGGACTTTATGGGGGGGTTGCTCAGGAGGGGTGTTCAGGGGGCTGCTTAAGAGGCCACAGCCCCTATCCCCCACAGAACCCCAGCCCCCCTCCTCAGGGTCCCAGGCACCCCGGAGGGCCACAGTCCACCTTGCCCAGGGTCCATAACTTATCTTTCATAACTTACCTTTCATAACTTACCTGCTGGCCCCAGGGCCCTTCTGCCACCCGTGTAGGCTGGTCTTGCGGTGGCAGGACCTGGTGCGCGGTGTGAGCACCACATGCTGGACCCAACCAGGTCCTTCAAGCCCTGGGGCTGCTCGTGCTGCCTGACTGGGCTGGCCCCACATGCTGCATTGGGTTCTGCTACCATGGGACAGGCCTGGGGCCGCAGAGCGGCCCCAGGGCCAACAGGGATGACTCCTTGCTGGCTCCAGGCATGGTCTGGGACTGTGCTTTGCTCTGCTCTTCTGTGGAGCATTTTTTTGACCCCTGGATATCCAGGGGTCTAATTTTCTCCCCACACTGCAAGCTTGCAGTGCAGGGAACATTTTTCAATCCCACATGTGTCTCTTGCCCCATCTCAAAGGGGTTTGAGATGGGGTAAAAGGCATATGTGCATGCATCTGGACATGCCCAGAGAGAGTGTCTGGGTTCTCCCTGGACACTTTGGCTGCAAGATGCACATGCTCCACATCCCTGGGTGTGCTGGCCCTAGGGGAAGGTGCCAGGTCCTTTCTGGCCATGGTGAGAATGTCTGGCTCCACTTCTGTCACTTCAGCACACTCCACTGCTGCCTCCATCTCCATGGTCCTTTTAACCCCATGGCCTCTGGGCCACAGGCCAACTGTAAGAGCTCCTTCTGGCTACATGGTGATGGGTAGCTCAACCACAGATTGGCCACTGGGATGCTGGCCTCGTGGTAAATCAGGCAGGGGCCTTATGAGGTCCCTTCCAGCCCTCCTTTTCTATGATCCCATGAAGATTTTATTTAAATGTATAAAAATACTAATACATGGCTTATAGATATAAAAAGCATTTTACTAAAGATAGTTTGTACCATAATGATTAGGTATTCTAGATTATTTATAGCATCCAACAATTTAGCAGAATACCTATTCTTTATCTATTATTTCTCTGAAAAAGTGTAAATAGTAAGTGTGATAAATTTCATGCTATACTTCAACATGTCTATACTTTATATTGTTTAAGAATATATATTTTCTAAAATCTAGTGTTATTACATTGTCCCCTTACCAGCTGTGTGTGAAAGAAAAGTCTCTTATTAAAGTACAATCAAATGCTGTCAAACCACTAACATTTATGGTCCTGTCTCCTATTACCAATTCTCCATGGATGGATTAAGGTGTCTTTATAAAAATGTTGATTTTCATTTAACAGGTTTTACAAATCTAATTTGTCCTGCATGAAACACAAAGTTTTAACAACTCTGTCAGGTATTCAATATTTGGAATTTTCTTAGATTTGTAAGTAGCCACTTATTTTAAGGGAAATAGTTTATGTTCCAGATTTGGATGACCAAAGAGAAGAAATCAGTGGTATAGATTTCTAAGGGTGTTGTGTTATGCTATGTTTAAGACTTAGACAGATGAAGTATCAATAATCAAATTTAGAAAATGCACCTCGAAGCAGCTAAAAGAGATGCTATTTTCAACATAGACTATTACTTTGGAATCACCCTTGTCAGTCCTGCTTTCATTCTTTCAGGTTGTCAGTGCAAGATTACCTATGAGCACAACTTGCTGTGGCAGACGCCCAAACAGTTTAAGGTCAAGTCCAGCATCCATATATTTGAAAAAAACCCTATTACACTGAAGTAGGAAGTATGCAACTGTAACAAAACTTCTAGTTCTTAATTTTTCCATAACAATAAATTAAGCATGGCCCTGACTGAAGGCAGACAACTTCCAAATGTAAAATATCCACTGCAAGAGCACCATTATAGCATGAAATTGAAGATGGCCACACTGTTAATGTGAAGTTATCTTCTTGGATGCTACGGCACTCCTTTCAGTTGGTTAACAGTGGAAAGAGAGACTTGCCTCTGTCTCTCACTCTGGCACAGGTAAATACATCTTGTGGGGCATAGGCTTCTGTTTCTCTTGCTGTCAGTACTTCTCATGAACCAGCCAGCATACAGAAAAGTTCACAGGCTCATACCTTCTTTTGAATCTATCTTTGCTTTACATAACAGTACATCAGAGTAATGTACCACATATGTTAATCCTCTTAACTAAGCAGCAGTAACTCCTGCTTCAGGGTGAAGGGATCACTGCATCACTTATGGATTGCGTCAGGGTGAAGGGACTCATGACATACCTTTTCTGGAGGTCTATGTTAGATCTCAGGTTTTCTTAAGTTTCTGCTTTATGGATCATCTGTCATACCAGGAATGACTGAAAATGCCAGGACTCTTCAGTTTGGAAATAGGGGGCTGAGAGTAAATATGATAAAGGTGTATTAAATCATTAAATGTGTGCATAAGGTGAATACAGAAACTGCTATTCACCAAGTCCCAGAATAGAAGAACTATGGAACACTCACTGAAGCTGGCAGGAATCAGATTCAAAGCAAACGAGAGAGAGAACAAGTACTTTTTACATAGCACTCGTGGAATTTGTTAAATTATTGGTAGTCATTGCCACACAAAGTTGTAGAGGCAGATAGTACAACTAGATTAAAAAAGGTCTTAGACAAATTTATGGAGCCATATACATTTATTTTGTGTTTTCTCACTCTGGGGCAAGTATCCCTTACCATGGACTGTATTTCTGCCTCAGGTCCCCTTTGTTTACCTAGGAACTGTGTCACCTGTGCCTCAGCTTCCCAATTATTAGTTACAGTCTTGATCACAGAAACATTAGTATGTGCCTCTTCCTATTAAGGGAAAATAGATAGCTTAACTCTAAGGGGAATAGGAAGGCTTTATTCCACATCCACATAGCAAGGGAGGTTAGGGTTAGGGCTCCATGAAATTTCACCAAGCATTTTGTTTCAAAGCTGTTTCAACACGTTTTGAGTTTGAAACAGTGAAATCAAAATGAAACAAAAAGCTTTGAAACAGCTTTGAAATGAAATGAGGGCACTCAAAATATTTTAAAAGTTTCAAAACATTTTGAGTTTTGAAGCAGCCCAGTGGTGGGAGGCAGGGGAGAGCCAGGGATGTACTCCAAGTGGCTCTGCAGCCTCCTGGAGCTCAGCCCAGTGGTGAGAGTTGGGCTCAGCCCTGGCTGTCCCCACCTCCCACTACTGGGCTGAGCTCCAAGGGGCTGGCAGAGCTGGTCGGAGCACAGCCCTGGCTCTCCCCACCTCCCACTGCCAGGCTGCGCTCTGAGTGGCTCCGCAGCCCCGTGGAGCTTACCCCAGTGGCGGGAGGCAGAGCGCAACCCTGGCTCTGCCTGCCTCCTAAAACTGGGCTGATCTCTGTGGGGCTGGTGAAGCTGATCAGAGTGCAGCCCTGGCTCTGCCTGCCTCCTGCTGCTGGGCTGTGCTCCAAGCAGCTCTGCCGCCCCATGGAGCTCAGCCTGGCAGCGTGAGGTAGAGCACAGCCCTGGCTCTCCCTGCCTCCCACCACTGGGCTGCACTCCTTGGGGCTGGTGGAGCCCCATCGAGTGCATCCCAGCAGTGGGAAGTGGGCAGAGCCAGGGCTGTGCTCCAATCCACCAGCCCCACAGAGCGCAGCCCAGCAGCTGGAGGCGAGGAGAGCCAGGGCTGTGCTCCATCTCCCACCACCAGGCTGAGCTCCATGGGGCTGCAGAGCCACTTGGAGCACAGCCCTGGCTCTCCCCTGCCTCCTGCCACTGGGCTGGATGACAGGATACTGTTGCTGCTGCCTGGGGCCAACAGAAGCATCAGTCTTTCTGGGAGCTGGGCATGGGCTGCGCTCAACACCAGTCCCAGGCGCTGGTCCCAGGCAGCAGCAGCATCCTCCTGTCATTCAGCACAGATCTTGGGGCCCACCCTCCCAGGATGAGTCCAGCACAGCCCCACAGCCCTCCCAGGGGTGCAGGCCCCCGGATCTGTGCCAGATGACAGGAGGCTGCCGCTGCCAGCAAGTGTCACTAGTTTTGCTTTTTGAAGTTTGAGGTGCAGGTCTTGAGAAACCTCTGCACCTATCTCCTTGAAATTTGGCAGGCTTCATGCTCTCAGAAGAAGCTACCATTTGTGCAGTTTTCATTGAAATTAGGCAAGAAATGACAATTTTTAAAGCATTTTCATGATTGCCCATTATAGCCTATGGACGTTGAAACATGTTGAAACGGCAAAACAGTTTCGATTAAATGAAACGGGACAGTGCTTCAAAATGAAACAAAACAATGAAAGAAAACACTGTCTCTTCAAAATGTCAAAATGGACATCAAAATCAAATGATGGTGTTTCGCACAGCCCTAGTTAGGGCGGATATCAGGAAAAACTTTCTCACTAGGAGGGTGGTGAAGCACTGAAACAGGTTACTGAGGGAGGGAGTGGAATCTCCATTCTTTGAGGTTTTTGAGCCCTGCTTGACAAAGCTTTGGCTGGAATGATCTAATATGGGATGGCTCTGCTTTGAACAGGACCTTCTGAGGTCATCTAGTCCCTTCCAATCCTACTTTTCTATGAATCTGTGTGTGTAAGATTCTCTCACTGAAGAGTAGGTCAGTTTCCTGTGGGAATACTCACCACATACCCCATACACATGGAGAAACAGTTCTCTCAAGGGCTCCATTTTTTGCAATAAAAAAGGTCTAAAGGGTATAATATTTTTTTAAAGTACATATTGCAACTATATTGTGCAGAATGCATTTTATTTTTTGATCTAAGATATTGTCCTATGTAAGCCGTACAATAGGGCTGCTCCCAGGCCTGATTGTCTATGACCTTGCATTTTGTGCAGCTGTATAAAGCAAATGTGAAACTGATCCAACAAAATTCCAAAACATAATTGGAATAGATATACATAACTAATCATAATTCAAGGCAGTGAATGATCAGTACCATAGTGTGTATTCTGGGCTCATTCATAAAACAAAAGAACAACCTGTGAGGGAATTGTTTATGGTAAGGAACAATCCATAAAACTGGTGGGGATGGAGGGGAAAGATGGTCAGACAGTAATGTGCTCTACAGGCCTTCAAACTCAGAGTTGTTCATAATACAATATATCAGCTTTTTCATTTTTCTTTTAATTTTTTTTAACTGAAAACCATTCTTAATCTGGTATGAGCATATTGATGACAGTCTAAAATCTACTTCACATCAAGACATGGAATACTACTTAGCTTCTGATTTTCTAGCTATTTAGTTAATAGAGTAGCTGAAATTTACAGGCACAACTAACAGGGTATACTTTTCGTTCTTGCTGAAGGGATAGTGGCTATGGCTCAAATTGTTGTCTTCAACTCAGCACAGACAGAATACATTAAATGTGATCTGGTGCTAACAGTAAAAATTACAGAGTTCAGTACATACATACAGCACTATTTTTTTTCAGCACAAGCACTTGTCAAGCATATTCACACTTTTTCTAGTAGTAAATAGCACTCTAGTTTATGTTAACATATACTCAGAAAATCTGGACAGTTGTAATCTTGTGGCAATGACCAGTTTTCTGAGCATGCACCTTTGCATAAAGTAACGCATCAGGGGGTCTGATCTCTCGATCAGGGTTGTAGGAGATACAAAAGTATGCAAGACATGTTAATTTAACAGGAAGATGAAATTTTGCCTGATATGAGATGGATCACTGTGTTTATTAACATGTGTTTCCAAAAACCTCTGTCCAGAAGCCTTTTTGTGGGAGATGGATAATCAAATGAGACACATGGGATCATGCACTTGCAGCTGGGACTGAGTAAATACACATGTGCAGCTATCAAATTGTTTGTGACAGTGACTGCAGTTAATTGTGATGGTTGACAGCAAATTGGAGGCCAGTCAACAAAATGAATGGCTGTGTGTAGAACAAGACATCATGTATATTAGCATAACAAATGGAAAACCTAGGTCATTTATGCCTCAGGTTCTAGATCATGCAGATAAGGAAAAAGGGCAAGAGTCATTTATGGTTTTCTTTGTTGCCTTTTCTTTCTTTTATGATTTAGAATTACAACTGACCAAATATTTTTGATGTGATTTTTTTTTCAGGGGAGGGAGGGTGCAAAAACTACTGAAAAATATTCTGTCCAATTCAACAAATAGTTGCATAGTTTCACCTGAAGAAAATAGTGGTAGGCAGGGGAGAGGGAGAAATGTCTTTTGAATGTTTTCTAGATTCACTTTTCCTGGTGAATTTATTTCTCATTCAAGACTTCCCCAAAAATACATTTTACTATCCCTCCACTTTTTAGGGGAAAACAAAATCCTTTGCTAGTGCATCCACTGAATCCATTATGTGGCTGAATAAAATACACCATGCATGATAACTGAGCTCCTCAGCTGACATTAACTCCTTCTTTGCTTATGCATGAACATCCCAAAAAGAATTTATAATGGATCCAATGCAGATTATCATGTCAGCTTTTATTCAATCAGACTATTTCCTCCCCTTTATTTATTACTTGACTATATACACAACCTGCTTTGTTTTTGTAACTACAGAGGATGAGATTGATGAGTACTTTCATTCTCTGCAGGATCAGTCATCTGGTGGAAAGAGACAACACAGGGGGGGACCCAATGCAGAGGAATGGAAGATGGTCACTTCCAGAGCCAGACATCATCATGCTGCTGAGAAAGCTTCCCCAATGCAACTGGGGATCAGATGTGAGATTCTGGCAGCACTGGAGGAGAGTACAGTGGAGGAAGCCACAGCCACCACCATGCAGGCTGAGGGTCTGTTGGGCAGCTGAAGGAAGAGATGCCGAGTCATCATGGTGGGTGACTCCCTCCTGAGAGGAATGGAGGGACCCATCTGTCACTTGGATCCTGTTGCATGGGAGGTATGCTGCCTGCCCATAGCCTGGAGCAGGGACATTACTGCAAAGATTCCCAACCTCATCTGGCCCTTTGACAACTATACAATGGTCCTCATCCATGTGGGCACAAATGATGTGGCCAGGAGTAGTCCAAATCATACCATGAGTGACTACAGGGCTCTGGGGGCCAGGCTTATGAAACAGGGGCACAAGTGGTCTTCTCATCTATCCTCCCAGTTAGCTGTTGTGGTCAGCATCACAACACCTGCATCAAAGAAGTCAACCTGCAGCTCCAGAGTTGATCTTATTGTTGGCTACAAAGGACCAACTCACAGGATCATAATAAATTATAATGTATTGTATGGGATGTGAAGTTATCAATGAAGTCATAAACGTAAACTTTGAGTTATGAGGGGTACTGGCCACCTTAACACACACTCATACACACTCATACATGCAATTGTTGCAATAGTAGTGTAGCACCGATGTTGGTTTATACCTATCCGGGGCAGTGGAATCTACTGTCAATGGTCTCCTTCCTCCAAGGTGATGTCTTCTTCAGAAGGGGGTCGCTTGCTTGTCCTTCTGTCTCAGTAGGTTGGGTGCTGGGTGAGAGGGCACCAGTGAGGGTCATGCTTCATTGCCTTTTATCCCTTTCTACAGACATCTGTTATCCTCCAGTATCATCTTGGCTGCCCAGTATGGAGGTTGCTGTCCTACATGGGTCTTGAGTAGTGCATGAGAGCTGTCAGTCACTGGGGGTTCTGCCTGATGGTGCAGTTTTTCGAGTCCACCCTTGACTTGATTGACTCAATGGCTGTGTCATTGCCAGTTCCAGGTGGCTTCATTAGCTTAAAATGGCTTGTAGAGTAGATTTTTTTAATGGTAATATCGTTTGGCTAGGCTGCTGTCAATTAGCAGCCAGAGGCTCTTGCTTTGTCATTCAGTTACCTACTGACTCATACATACTCGTGTTCACTCAGGGAACCAGCCCAATACAGCAATACAATTCCAGTGATCGCAATTCCAATGTATTCTTATAATAAGAATTTTAGTAATATAAGGTATGACTTACTCTAAAGAATACATTCATTAAAAGTTAAAAGGTATAAAACATAAAGTACAGAATGCCAAGGCAATGATGAGACAGATTAAATATAAAAATACACTAGGAGGAATATATAAAAATGCAATGTAAGGTAATGAGGATCAAGGGCCACTGGGGGCAGTAACTGAGTTAGTTAGATGCAGTCATATACACTGATTGAATATAACACTTTACACAAATATGGGAAGTTTGCTTTGGGAAATAGATCGTAATCAAAGGGGGAATGTGTTCACCAGGATATTTTTACAGTCATGCTTTCAGTGTACCTTGTCTTTTATAGGATTTGGTTTGAGGTGGATATTTTAGTACTTTTGTTTTCTTTAGTGGCATTTAGCTCAATTGATATTTAGATGTAATTTGTGAGTTCCTCCTATAGAAAGCTACTTCAGCTTTCTGGCTTGAGCTGAGCCTTGCTACGCCCATGCAATGTGTGCGCTAGGTCTCTGCCAATACTTAGAAAAAAAAAGAAATGCACAAAAAGGGATGTGCAGACAAGAAGGGGCTTCTGTTATATCAATGCCCGGAAGGGGAGTGTACAAAGGGGGCTACCTGTTACATCATCAAGTGTGTTTTGGCTTCTTCGACCATGATCCACACTTCCACGAAAGGGGCTTCCTGGAATGTGATGGTCTTCATCTCTCTTTGAAAGTAAGAGTCTGTTCTCTTACAGGTTGGTTGGTCTCCTACACAGGACTTTAAGCTAGGTTCATCGGGGGATGGGGATGCAGATGCCAGAGAGAACCTAGGATCAACAAAACATGAGCCTTGTGCTGGAACAGTCCATGTAAGTACTAAGGGACCCAATGGGCATCAGGGCAGAGGGGCATCAAGGGCACCCAGCGGAGGGCTCAAATGTCTCTATACTAATGCTAGGCTGTACAGACGTGATACAGTAGGGAGAGAAGAGGAGGGGGGAGTGTTGCTCTTTATGTTAAGGAGCAATATACATCTTCCATAATCAAGATGGGACCAGAGGAGGGGCAAATCAAGTTATTGTGGGTCAGAATGCAAAGGGATCAGGGGGAAAGGGACTTGGTAGTGGGGGGCTACTACAGGCTGCCAAATCAGAAAGATGATTTGGACCTGGAATTCTCCAGACAGTTCTCAGAGGATGTACGGTCAAGGGCCATGGTTGCCATGGGTGACCTAAACTGCCCTGACATCTGCTGGGAGGAGCAGTCAGATAGACTCAGCCATACATGTAGGTTCTTAACCTGCATACAGGACCTTCACCTAACACAGGAGGTACATGGTCCCACTAGGAGAAACTCCTTACTGGACTTGGTGCTGGCTACAGGGGATGACTTGGTGGGGAATCTACTGACACCAGGTAATCTAGTGCACAGTGACCTTCACTTGAATGAATGAATTATCCAGCACAGGGTGGAAAAAATAACCAGTACGGCAGAAGTGTTACATTTCAGAAAGACTAACTTCAGCATGCTCAGGAGATTAGTTAGTGAGGCACTGAAAAACAGGAGCATTGGTGAAATGGGAGTCCAAGAAGGGTGGTCATTCCTAAAGAGAGCAATTCTACAGGTGCAGAAGGAGACAATCCCATTGCACAGGAAAGGGGGCAAAAGGGCCAAGAAACCCCCTTAGATGAACAGGGCAATCCAGGAAAGCCTAAGGGTAAAAAAAGAGGCATATAAGCTGTGGAAGCAGAGGGTAGCTACCAAGGCAGAGTATGCCTACTTGGCCTGCACTTGCAGGGAGGCAGTCAGAAAGGCCAAAGCAGAAATGGAACTTAAGCTGGCAACAAAAATTAAAAACAACAAAATGTCCTTCTTCAGGTACATAGGGTGTAAAAAGAAGGTGCAGGGTAGCAATTAGTGACAGATAGGGAGGACAAGGTTGAGCTCTTCAATGAACTTTTTGCATCTGTATTCCTGAACATGGATCAGTACAAATCTCCCAATTGGATCATAAACAGGCACAAAAGGGAAAACAGTCCACCAACTGTTACTGGTGACTTAGTGAAGGGACACTTGGAGGGGCTAGATGTTTTTAAGTTAGCAGGCCTAGATGATCTTCATCCAAGGTTACTGAAGGAATTGGCCAGTGTCATAGCAGAACCACTGGCATGGCTGTTTTGAGCACTCTTGGTGCTCAGGTCAGGTCCCAGAGGATTGGAAAACAGCCAGTTCAGTCCCTATTTTCAAGAAGGGGAGGAAGGAGGATCCGTGTAACTATTGACTGGTTAGTCTCACCTCTATCCATGAGAAAACTTCTGAAAAAATGCTTAAGGATTACATTTGTGGGAGGCCACTGAGAAAAGCAATGCTGAAGGGCAACCAGCATGGATTAATAGCAGGTAGAACCTTCCTGACTAACCTTGTTTCTTTTTATGACTAAGTCACAAAATATGTAGACACAGGAACAGCGGTAGATGTCACCTCCTTGTATCTCATCCTATTCTCACAGATAAACTGAGCGGTTGTGACCTAGATAATTACCTGGTCAGGTAGGCAGTAAATTGGCTTAGGGGTCGCACCCAGAGAGCGATGGTGGATGGGCCAGTATTGACCTGGAAAGATTTGGGCAGTGGAGTCCCACAAGGCTTGGTCCTTGGACCTGTGCTGTTCAATGTCTTTATCAGTGACTTGGATGAGGATGTGGAAAGCACTCTGTCCAAATTCACAGATGATACCAAATTACAGGGTAAAGTTAACACACCAGAGGGTAGGGAATAAATCCAGGTGAATCTGGACAGGTTGGAAAAATGGGCAGAATAAAATAGGATGCTATTCAATAAGGATAAATGCAAGGTGTACCTAGGGAGAAGGAATCAGTAGCATGCCTACAGGCTGGGGGAGGACCTTCTTGGCAGCACAGCAGCGGAAAGGGATATCACTTTCATTATTGACACCAAGATGAACATGAGTCGTCAATGTAATGAAGTGATCAACAAGGCTAACCACAATTTATCATGCATAGTAGGTGCATGACAAACAGGTCCAGGTAGGTGATACTTCCCCTCTATGCAGCATTAGTCAGGCTGCAGTGGGAGTACTGCATCCAGTTTTGGGTGCCACACTTCAAGAGGGATGTGGACAACCTTGAGAGGGTTCAGAGGAGGGCCACTTGTATGGTTAAGGGCCTGTAAGCAAAGCCCTACAAGGAGAGATTGAGGGCCCTGGATCTCTTCAGCCTCTGCAAGAGAAGGCTGAGAGGTGACCTTGTGGCTGCCTACAAATTCATCGGGGGGAGGGGGCAGCAAGGAATAGGAGATTCTCTGTTTACCAGGGCACCCCTTCAAGTAACTAGGAACAATGTCCACAAACTGATGGAAAGCAGATTTAGGCCCATTTTTTAGCCCATTTAGCCCATTTCAGATTCTGGCAACCCTTACCATAAAGAAGTTCTTCATGATGTCTACATCATGAAGAACTTCTTTATGGTAAGGGTTGCCAGAATCTGAAATGGGCTAAATGGGCTAAAAAATGGGCCTAAATCTGCTTTCCATCAGTTTGTGGACATTGTTCCTAGTTACTTGAAGGGGTGCCCTGGTAAACAGAGAATCTCCTATTCCTTGCTGCCCCCTCCCCCCGATGAATTTGTAGGCACCCAAACATCTAGGAATCTATGAAACTTTGACTGGTCACACATTATCTACTTTGGGACTTCCATAGCTGCCACTACTGTTGCATTTTATCAGAAAGGTACTATTTCTGTCCTCTGTAATCTAAAATGATTTTAAATGAACCAACATTTGAAATGTAGTTTCCAGAAAGGTTGCTTTAATGTACAGGGAAATGAAATGTGGATATGCCCAATGGCTTCTTTAAAAAATTAAACAAACATATACATTTTACTTTAGTAAGTTTGAAATGTTTTGGAATTAATATAGATCTTTTTCTTTTTTTACTATGCTTTCTGTTGTAATTGAAAATAATCTGGTGTTGTAGTGAAATGACTTCCGTAATCACATCTTTTAATTGAGCTATGCAGCACTAATAAACTATTTTTGACAATTTTTAACCATTTGTTTTTAACTATCACTTTCATTTTTTAAAGTCTTTTAAAAAGAAAGTAGTGATTCTGAATTCTCCAGAAGAAGACAAGGATGAGATAACATGTTTTGTTTTGGAAAAGTACTGTAAGCTCGCTTTTCTCCAAAGAACTCTTGGTGGCATTCTTTACTCTGCCTCACAGTAGACCTTAGCATTTTTTCTTTTAAAACAGTTGAAATACACCTTTTTTTTAAAGAGATGGAACACTTAAGACTCATTTAATTTTGGCATCACTAAAGCCTAAAGAAATTACTAGCATTGGGAAAAGATACACACACACACACACACACACACACACACACACAGAGTCAGTTCTAGTTTATGTAAGTTTTATGAACTTAAACTGTTGAAATGTGTTTTAGCACTTCAGTGTATATTTAGAAATTTGCATTTTTCTTGAGGCCTAACTACAGGGGTGGCACTAGTACCTGCCCATCCTCTCCTACCATGGCTGGGACATGGTCACCAACCACCTGGCATCTGCTACTCACTGTGGCACAAGTGTGCCATACTGAACCCTCCAGCAACCTTGCTCCAAAGGCTCCAGAGCTTCATCTGGAGCTCCCATCTGGAACAGGCACCCCTGACTCCAGGAGAGTGTTCTTTACCTGCCCATCAATGTAGAAGGTCAGGGCCTAGTCAACTTGGTGAACAGGGTGGTTGTCTTTTATCTGCAATTCCTGCAGCACCTGCTCTTTGGTGGGGAATGTCTCCCCTGGCAATGGCTGTCCTTTGGTTTCCTGTGTTGGGTGGGGACCGCAACCTTGGTTTGGAACGTTTCCTGTTGAATCCTGATTGCCTTGACTAGGACACCTGCTACTAGTCTACCACAGCCTCCCCTGGGTCTGATGGCCCTACCTCTGATTGGGACCCCAGGACAGGCACCTGCAGGTTCAGAGCTGCTGTAGAGGACCCTGGTTTATAACCTGGCCTTGCTGTAGGGAGCACTGAACCTCACCTCCTAAAGCCTAATTGCTTCCTTGGCCTGGTTGCACACCATCAGGCTGACCCACCCCTTTGACTCAGTTCAGTTTGCCTGGCTCCCAGCCAAATCTAGGCTGAAGTGGAAGCTATCCCCCTCCTTTCCCCAAAAAATGTCTGTGCAATCCTAGAAGACCACCTCAGTGCATGAAAACCTCTCACCAATGGCAGCTGGCTAGACAGATCCACTCTATTACTGCTTGTTTCTCTGGCTATGGACAGTGAATGAGTGTCAGGCCTGGAAGTTTGCTGTCCCTCCCCAAGCCCAGTGAAAACAGTAGTGGGATCTGCCTTGAGATGCTATCTGGGAAGGCACTGTATACATAGATAGTCAAAGTGCATCATGCCCATATCCCAGCTGACCAACCTGATGTGACTTGGAACCAGTACCTAGTGGTAGTGGCATCAGAGCAAGCCTGGCAAACCCTGTACTTGCTACCCATTGCCAGGAGAACAGGCAACCAGTGGTGACTGTTGCATGAGGCCCTGTCCATGGGTATCTTTGTCTGGCAATTAGATCTGCTGGAATTTTCATCCTGTCCTTTTTGTGAGAAGGAAGTGAAGAAAACTTCCTTTCATGTCTTGCTGGACTGCCCCCCTCACTGGCACATGTTTCATGCTCGGCCCATAGGAGGGCCACACACCTTTGTACTTTCATCATTGGTTTTTAATATCTATGAACTAAAGGTCAAATTTTAAAAGTCAAATGTTTTCATAGAACACACAACTCCTCTATGCAAACGGGATACATTCAGTGACATTAGATTTGCTTTCTTTCATATTTTACCCTTCCTCAAAGATAAAATAATTTGTCCTTACACAATGCTTTGAATGGCAGATCACTACCATCTGCCTTCTGGGCACCACGGTTTAAGGGTTCCTTGAAGGTAATTGACTCCTAAGTGTCTTAGCTCATATGGAACCTTACAAGAACATCTTGTGGAAAATGAAGAAAGAGTAAAGAGGCTTTCTGACGATGACTTTTTTGGCTCTGCCACAAGATATTCCCACCTTCCTCAAAGTATTCAACAAGAGATAGGAATATAGGACTATAGGAGAAAGAAATAGGAAGTATTTCTGGAGGGGATTCATTACAATTCCCTTCTATCATGCCCAGCCATGAAAATGTTCCTAAATGTATTGTGTAGGTCTGCTATTTAATACCAATGCCTAAAGGACTGTTTTAGGGATTCAGAGTTTCTTACCTGGAAGCCAATATAGGGGAAAAAAAACAAGAAAAAAAACAAGGTAACAATAAATAGGGAAGTCCCATTTACTTAACCTATTGTTGACCTATTATAACCTACTATTTATGCCTATAGACCTGGACCTCCCTAACTCAAATATTAGCTTTCTGATATGCATAATACAGACAATTCAAGATGCTGAAGAGGGGTCTTCATCCTTTGATTTCTATTGCAGTAATTAGAAAAAATATGCATTATGGTGTCATGGCAGAAGAAAGAACAAGTTGAAGACTTGAGTAAGGTGCCATGAACTGGAAAGAGAGCAAAGAAAAACATGAAAAAGGTAAAATGTAGGAGAAATAATGAGCAAAAGGAGATTTAGAAGTAAGAAACTGAAATTTTCTAAAACATATATAAAATAGGGCTTACTCCTCATTATTATTTTATTAATAAACATTTATATCACAGTGGCACTGGTATATTATCAGACATTTAAATCACATTGACGCCAGTAAAACCAAATAGGAGTGCCAGTCCATAACACCTTCAAGTGGTTTTAAGCACTCATGTGGTTCAAAGTTATGCTGCTCCAAGGAAGGATTATCTCTGACCTTCACTACCCAGCTCCCATTCCATTAAGGTGTGTCTAGTCTCCACAGATGTGCCACCGAATTTGAGTATCCCAGGGTTTCTCACACCCCCATATGTAGAGCAGACACAGAAGCCTGTCCTGGCTCACCTGCCCTCTAGTGGCAACTCAGAGTTACAACTTATAGTCCTGCCCCTGCTCATCAGGCCTCTAGTAGCAGGTCAAAGCTGTGCAGGTGAGAGTGGCTGAGCCACTCCAATGGGTTAGAACTGCAGCCTAGTGCATGAGTGGCTGGTAGCACGCGGAGGTGAGGGTAGTGCAGACCCTTCAGTCCATTAGTTCTCATGTTGCTGGCAGAATGACTGGTGTGGGGGTCCCAGCAGTGGCAGCAGCACTGAGTCTTGCCACCCTGCTCTGCCCTCCCATGCTAGGTCCCACTCACTGAGCTACAGAGGTGGCTTGCCCATGCCAGTCTAGCCAGGCTGCAGGCCTGTGCCTGCTGTGGGTGCACTAATCTCAGGGGTGGGGAGGCACGGTTCTCCCCATGCTACCCCCAATGTATTGTCTATGTCTCCCTCCCTGCCCTATAGGCTCACCTATGGAGGACTGCAGGAGCTGCTTTCCAGACTGCCTGGCTGCCACATACATCTGTGCACATGCATGTGGCACCCCCTGCCTGATCACTCTCCTCCCACTACCCACAGCCCCAAGCAGCTGCTTGCAGGTTGGAACTCTGCCAGACTGCAGAGGGAAGTTCATGCTTTCCCCCATTTTTCTCCCTTAAAAGGGAAAATCCACATTTTTCAGCATTTTTCTGCAGCAAATGGAAAACCTGGATCCCTGTTTATTAGTATGCACAGCATAAACATATGTTGAAGTACAAGCAACATCTATTTTTTAAAAAAATGTATGCAAAATATGATTCATTTTTAAAGTTTGTTTCTGTCCCTTTCATATATTCTTGCAACCCACTTTTGGGTCATGACCCATGGGGTCAAATACACTGTTCTAGACTTAGGGTTTAATTGCTCCAAACTCCAAGCTAGTACTAATACCCATCAACATTTATGCAGCTCACAGCATAAGGTGTAACAAGGCAAACCTGATACAAAAGTGGAGCAACATAACCCTTCACACAAGTGGTACTGCCAAAATGAATTGCTGCCTCTCTGACAGGTTTGGCCATGGACTGAATGGAAGTTATCTTGATTGAACCACAATTCATTTACAGAAGAATTATCCCAGGAAAAAAGTGTTAGCACATTTTATTTTGGATACTTCACAGATTTCATAGATTTCATAGACATTAGAGCTAGAATGGACTTTGTGAGATCATTGGGTCCAGCCCTCTGCCCAAGGGGCAGGAAGTCAGCTGGGATCAAATCACCCCAGCAAGGTAAGCATCCAAGCATTTCTTAAAGGTATCCAGAGAAGGTGCTTGCACCACCTCTGGGGGGAGTCTAGTCCAGACTCTGGAGACTCAGACAGTAAAGAAGGCTTTCCTTGTGACCAATCTAAAATGGTCTTCCAGCAGTTTGTGATCATTAGACCTTGTCTTCACCTTGGGGTGCCCCTGCTCTCTTGACCTCTAATCATGTGCCCAGTGCACGAGTGGCTTGTGACAGGAGGAGATAAGGGAAGTGCAGACTCTTCAGTCCATTACTTATCATGCTGCTGGCAGAATGCCTGATGTAGTGGTCCCATCAGTGGCAGCAGCAATGGGTCTTGCCACCCCGCTCTGCCCTCCCTTTCGGGTAGTCATTGGATATGGGCACCTGTCCTTACATCCAGCAGACATTCACTGGCCCTCTCGGGGGTGGTCACAACCTTTGGTCAGTCTAAGTAGGGGTCTTATGCTCTCTCTCTTCCCGCCTGCCATGACTTCGATTTTGAAAGGATTTTTCTTTTATTTATTGAAGATGTTAACAAAAGGGAGGTGGTGACTATCCTGCCTCCACCAGGACTGACTGCCAGTTCCCGCCCCAGTTCCCGAGGCTGCAAACAGAGGAAATGGCTAAATAATTAGTTTGAAGAGGTTCCTTTCTTTCTCTTTTCTTTTTTTATTATTAAGACATCTATGGGATTTTTATTTTCTGAGTATTGGGTCCTGATTGTTCCTCGGACTTATTTCAATACTTCTCCCAGCATCAGCTTCCCTGCACTTCCTGGTGGACTGGGGTGTTCTTTTTTCCTCTCCGGGATGATTGTGGCCATGCCTGGCTTAGTTGGCAGCGCATAGCCATTTAACAGGCCAAAAAATACTTCAATGAAAGAGGAACAGTGGGATGTGGGAGTACACTGCTTTCCCCACCCTCTTTCTTCAGCCAGCCCTGGCTTTCTATTCCCTCAGGTTCCGAGCCGTGGTGCCCTTGGGGAGGCACAGTTTCATTCCTTTCTTTTTAAGAGGCTCTCTCCTTCGCTATCAATTTTTCTTCTTGCTGCAGTTTCAGCCTTGACTTTTCTGGTCTGCTCCCTACAGGTACAGATCAGTGCTGCATAATCCTCCTTAGTGGTAGTTCCTGACTTCCATCTCTTATAAGCTTCTCTTTTCAGATTCAGGAGGTCCATGAGTTCTCTGCTGAGCCATGGGGGTCTCACAGCCCTTTTGCTACCTTTCTTATAGGATGGAATGTACTTCCCTTGTGCTTTTGGAATCATGTCCTTAAGGAACGATCTCTCATTGTGGACTCCCCTTCCTGTCAGATCATGGTCTCTCAGGGCTGCAACAACCAACCTCCTGAGCTTGTGAAAGTCAGCTTTCCTAAGTCAAGGATTCTGCATTGCTGACTGATATGCCAGCTTTGTGATGGATAGAGGAACTGATCAACTTATGAGCACTGTCACCAAGCTTCCCTTTGATCCTCAGGTTGCTGACTAGGCCTTCCCTTCTGAATAGTACTAGATCCAGGAGTGCTTTACCTCTTGTTGGCCTGTAGACTTCTTGAATCAAATAGAGCTCATCAATGAAAGTGAGGAAGCTTCACGACTGATCAGATTAGGCTGAATGCTCTTTCCATGAGATGTCAGGGTAGTTGAAGTTGCCCACGATGACCATGCTCTGAGAGTGTGAAGCCTCTGCCAGTTCACTACTGAATTCATAGTCAAGCTCTTCCTCCTGGTTAGGAGGTCTGTAATAAACTCCTACAGTTATATCCCCTTCACCACATTCTCCCCATATGCTAAACCAGAAGGTCTCAAGTCACCCTCCTTGGGTGCCAATCTCTGCTTGTAGGGAAGTATATTGCTTCTTCATATAGAGAGCTACACCCTTGTCCTTCCTTGCATCATGATCCCTCCTGTACAAGGTATAGCCATCAATATGTGTGGTCCAGTCATAGGTGGAGTCCCACCAGGTCTCCATTATCCCTATGAGATTATATTAATTTTTGCTTAGCAGAAGGGCCAGTTCATCCTGTTTGTTCCCCAAGCTCTTGGCATTTGTATACAGGCAGCTCAGCCTGCCATTGGAAGCCTTGGCTTCCCACTTAAAGTGGAATAATGGGCTGATATGTTTGTACAATCCTGAAACAAAAGCCTTTTTCCCAGGACAAATGAGAGGCCTGTTTACACCCTAAATGTAACAATTGAGCAGCTATTCAAAAGGTTATTAAAGCTGCACAGTCATTTTATTTTATATGTTAAATCCACACATGCATACCCAAAGAACTTATGTAGTGTTCTGATCAACAGTAGAGCATCTATGATGTGCATAGCTCCCCACTGACCTTCAGGTATAGTCTCAAATAGGGAACATTGCATTTATTTGGTCTAAAGACAGATCAATTGGTTGTTTGCTTCCTATAAAAGCACATGCTACAAAAGACATAGAAATGGCTGGAGGACGTCACAATGCCAGAGCCACTGCCACAGCCATCTCTTCCTCTGCTTGCACCTATTAGGTGTTTGTCCAAGCAGGACTACACATTGTCAAGGCTTCCACACAGGTCCTTGTTTGGTGCAGTGGAGACTGCAGCTTGCAGGTTCCTTCCAGTGATAGCCAGGATGGGGAGTGCCTGCAGTCAGAGTGGTGCCTCTTTGTGATGTCCCTCAGAGAACAGGCAAGAGAGTTACAGGAGAAGGTGGCAAGGCTCTGAAGCATCCTGAACCATGGGAACTTTATCAATTCAATGCTTGAGGATAACTCTAGGACTCTGGAGGAAGGATTTCTGAAGGCAGTGCTGGAGAGGGAAGAGGACATGTACTCCCAGGAAGGTGGAAGCTAGAAGCTGGAAGCTTCTGAATTCTGCAAGTAAGTATCAATCTTCATCTCCACCTTCAGCAATTTGCCTGGAGAACAGATATGGAGTCCTAGCTATAGAGTAGTAGTAGCACATTCTGTTGGTGACGGAGGCCAAGCCAGGAAGGAAGGTTTGAGAACACTACAATCAAGAAAAAGTGATGGGTCATAGTTATTGTCCTCTGTAACCCCCAGGTCCTTTTCTACATCGCTACTGCTAAGCCAATAACCCCCCACACTGTATCAATCCTGTAAATAGGATTATTCCATCCTAAGTGCAGGACTTTGCACTTGTTCTAGCCCCAATTTGTCTAGGTCACTCTGAATCCTAGCCCTGCCCTCCAACATATCTACTACTCCCCCCAGCTTAGTGGTATCTGCAAATTTTCTGAGGGTGCACACTATGCCACCTTCAAGGTTGTTGATAAAGATATTGAACAAAACCTGCTCCAGAATCAACTCCTGGGCCCTCCAGTTGATACTGGCTGCCAACTAGACATCAAGCCATTGATTACTACTCTTGGAGCCTGATGCTCCAGCTAGCTTTCTATCCACCTTCCAGTCTATTCATCTAGCCTGTACTTCTTTAGCTTGCCTGTGAGACTGTTGTGGGAGAGCGTATAAAAATGTTTGCTAAAATCAAGGTACACCACATCCACTGGTCTCCCAGCATCCACAGAGCCAGTCATCTCATTATAGAAGGCAATCAGGCTGATCAGTCATGACTTGCTTCTGGTGAATCTATGCTGACTGTTCCTAATAATCTTTTTCTCCTCCAAGTGCTTAGAAATGGATTCCTTGAGGATCTGCTTTGTGATTTTTTCCAGGGACTGAGGTGAGCCTGACTGGTCTGTTCCCTGGACCCTGTTTTTCCCTTTCTTAAATATGGGAACTATGTTTGCCCATTTCTAATCATGCAGGACCCCTTCCGATAGTCATGACTTTTCAAAGATGATGGCCAGTGGCTCTGCAATGATATCAGTCAACTCCCTTAGCACTCCTGGGTGCTTCCCATCTGGCCCTGTGGATTTGTATATGTCCAGCTTTTCTAAATTGTCCTGTTCTTTCACCTGTTCTTTCACCACTTTTGGCTGCCTAACTCCTCCCCAAAAGGTGCTTCCAGGTGCAATAATCTGAGAGTTGACCTTGCCTGTGAAGACTGAGGTGAAAAAGACATTGAGTACTTCAGCTTTTTCTGCATCCACTGTCATTAGGTTACCTCCCTGATTCAGTAAGGGACCCACACTTTCCCTTATCTTCCTCTTGTTACTGACATACTTGTAGAAACCGTTCTTCTTATCTTTCATGTTCCCTTGCTAGCTGGAAATCCAATTGTGCTTTGGCCTTCCTGACTTCATCCCTGCATGCCTGAGCAATACTCTTATACTCCTCCCTAGTTGTTAGTCCAGGTTTCCACTTCTTATAAGCTTCCATCTTGTGATTTAGTTTACTGAAGAGTTCCCTTCTAAGCCAAGCTGGTTTTATGCCATACTTCCTGCACATTGGGATGGTTTGTTCCTACACTATGAGTAGATTTCATAGACATTAGGGGCCGGAAGATATCTCCCAATGTCATCGAGTCTAGCCCCCATGCCATAGGCAGGAAGTCTGAGGGGATCAAATGATCCCAGCAAGTTAAACATCCAAACACCTTTTAAATTAGTCTAGAGTAGGTGCGTGCACCACCTTCAGAAGGAGTCAGCTCCAGACCCTGGAAACTTGGTCTATGAAGACGGTTTTCCTTATGTTCAATCTAAATCAGCCCTCTAGGAGTACATGGCCATTGGACCTTCTTAATCCTTGGGGAGCTCTGGTGAACAACTGTTCTCCTGGATCCTGATGCACTCCCCTTATGTACTTATAAACTGCCACCCTGAGCCTTCTCTTCTCCAGGCTGAAGAGTCCCATGTCCCTCAGCCTCTCGTCCTAAGGTTTGCTTTCTTGGCCTTTGATCATAGGGGTGGCTCTCCTCTGGAGTCTCTCAAACTTATCCACATAAACTCCTGAAATGAGGGGCCCAAAACTGGACACAGTACTCCAGTTGTGGCCTTACTCAGCCTTGAGGCTGAGTAAAGTGGGAGGATGACATCCCTGGTTTTGGAAGAGATGCATCGATGGATGCATGCCAGAGTTTGGTTAGCTTTGCCAGCCATGGTATTGCATTGGTGGTCCATGTTCATCTTGTGGTCAATCAAGACCTCCAGGCCTCTTTTGGTCATGGTGCTCTAGGGAGCGTAGCACTGCCAAGCCTATAAGTATGATGCTGGTTGTTCCTCCCAAGGTGGAGCACCCTGCACTTCTCTACATTAAATGCCATCGGTTTTTGGTCTGTCCACCTTGCAAGAGTGTCCAGGTCAGTCTGTATCCCCAGCCGGTCTTCTAATAAGGCTTCTTTAAAGTACATCCAGCTCTCTTGGATTCCTCTCCCCCTCAGCCTGGGGATCCTGCCTATGAGTTCCTTGAGCAAGTTGAAATCTGCCTTTTTTTCAGTCCAGGGTCCATACTCTGCTGCTCTCCTTCCTTCCTTTCCTCAGGATCCTGAACTCAATCATCTTATGGTCACTGATGCCCAAGTTGGTATCTACTACTACATTCCACACATCTGCAGTTCATTGTCCAGTCTTGCATTCCCCACATCTGCAGTTCATTGTCCATTACCCCCTCCTTCCCCCCCCCCCCAC
>NW_005843099.1:0-653 GCF_000455745.1 Alligator sinensis
ATCTCTACGAGTTCTGAAAGCAGTTTACCCGATGTCCCCTCAGTCTTTTGCAGCTTCTTTCTTATATCTGGGGCTGCCTGCCCAATAAACATCAGATTCACCATGCGCTGATTTTCTGGGGCCTCAGGGGTCAAGTCACTAAATTTCTTAAAGGCATCAAACAAACGTTCCAGGAAAACCGAGGGAGATTCATCCTTCCCCTGGCGGACTTCATACAATTTAGAGAGATTAGTCACCCATGGCACTGCCTTGCCCAAAGCTTTCACTATAATTCCTAAATAATCATGATTACGCTGTCTCCCATCCGCTGAACTGTTATTCCAATTGGGACTCTCGATGGGGCATATGTTTCGTATATTTCCTCCCACTCCTTCTAAGTGCTCTTTGGCTATTCGATCCGCCGTTCCTAGCACTAAGCGCCTTTCCTCTGAGGTCAGAAGGGTATGCAACATCATCTGAACATCAGCCCAGGTGGGGCGGTGAGTCTGCCCTACTGACCGAAACAAGTTTTGCATTTTCTCAGGATCCTCTCTGAAAGAGGGATTTTGATTTTTCCAATTGAACAAATCTGACGTATTGAAAGGCACATAAACAAAGGAGGTGTCCCTTTCCCCTATCAATACCTCTCTCATGGGACACTGATAGTTGGGGGC
>NW_005843099.1:705-1054 GCF_000455745.1 Alligator sinensis
CGGGGGACCAGTGGCCTGGTAGCCAGGGCTGAGTTGGGTCGGGCTCCTGCAGGGGTGAGTCACCTTTCCCTTCACGTTCATAGGGGGGGGCCGATTCTGGGATGCTCTTTGAGTCTCCTTTTTCCGGAGCACTAGGGCCAGGTTCTTGTGACGGTGATGATTTCTGATCTCCTGTGCTTGCACTGGCCAGTGACCGGGCTTCATTCCTGTGCCTTAGTCCCTGAGCCAGATCTCCCTCACTACCAGAATCAGAGAGGACTCGAGGTTTTCTCCCAGCGTCTTTTGCCAATAACATCTTACACATTTTTTCTCTACGCTTCTGAACCCATGGGGGCATGGGATTCATCAC
>NW_005843099.1:3728-5983 GCF_000455745.1 Alligator sinensis
GATATCTGCTGGCATCTTCGGGCCCCGCCAAGGCTGGGGCTGGCAGGGGGTGTCCAGGGGTTTGGGCCCCCACCAGCCCTGCGGACCAGCACTGTGCAGTCCTGGGGGAAGCTGCTCTTGCTTCTCACCACCCTGCCAGGTAAGTCCACGTCTCACTGCCCTGAAATATCCCAAAGTGTTGAGATCCCAGAGACCTCGGCACAGGGTGAGCCTGAGCAGGGCATCCTCAGGGTCCTTCAACATCTTCCCATGTGCTCAGGCAAGGACTGGCACAAGGCTTATTCTTACCCTTTCTTTGTTATAGAAATCTGATCTCGGATCTGGAGGGGGAGTTCAGATGCCCGGCATCAGGTTAGGGTTTGGGGCATGGGGTGGAGATGGTCTCTGCACCTCTCTGCAAAGCCTCTGGATTCACCTTTTGCAGCAACTCCAGAAACCAGCTCCATCAGGTGCCCAGGGAGCGGCTGGACATGAGTAGCCTGAGAGCGGTGGACAGAGGGTCTTGCCAGCTGCCATCAGGAGGTCATCACAACTCAACACTGGCCCTGCTACCCAGATGGGGGTAATTTTGGGAGTGACAGGCACGTCTACACGAGATGTTTACTGCACACTTGCCTAATGAACCGCACAGCCTGTCCATGCATCTTTGAAAGAGCACCAAACTAATCAACTCTGCAGTAGGGTAGGACTTGTAAATACACAGCTGCAGAGTTTTTTTGTGCACAGCAGCACACAAGTAGACCCGTCCAGCTGGCTGTGGCACGAGGGTGCTTCTGTGCTGGGGCTGTCTGCCAGCCAGCCCCGTGCCGAAGCAGCCTCATGCCCCAGCCAATGCCTCTGCAGCACACTGAGCCCAGTCGACCCCCTGGCTCCCCTGCCACCTAGCGCTGCTGTGACTTGGCTCAGTGTGCTGTGATCTGGGTGCACTTGCAGACGCGCACCCAGGAGCTTTGCCCCGTAAAGACCTGTGTAGACGCTCCCACTGAATATCCTATGCTGTAGACAAGACCTCCTGTCCCGGGTCTAGGGGAGTCCTTGGAAGCAGCACATTCATTTTCTAAAGCCTTGATATTGCTCTGCCTTACACCAAGGCTAGGGAAAGGACCTGTATGGCTCCATGATACAGGGAACACAGTAAGAGAGGAAATGAGACTCGGGCTGCCTGCCTTCTCCAGGACAAATCCATTTTAATATTTGAAGGTTAGTGGCCTGTAGATATTTGGACAGTTCTCCAGCACCTTGGCTCCCTGGCCCCAGGCCTAATTTAGGATGGAGATGTGGTCCATGTCTTTACAGAGCAGAAAGATCCCAACAAAAATGGCAAGAAGCCTTTTGCATGCGACGAGCCATTGCAGCGCTGGCTAGCTGTGGCAACAAGCCAAGAAAGGGAAACCGCTTTAGCATTCTTTGAGGCACATTTTGTTTCTTAAGGACATTTTTCACGTTCCAAGCCAAATCAGCCCAATGAAGTCCAAATCAGTGAGTCAGTACAGATCCCTAAGTGGCCCTACAACCAGCAGGCCCAAGCACGGAGGCTTGGGGTTCAGATGCCCCCAAGTTTCGCCTGTCCTCAGCCATATGGCTGCAGAAGCAAGCGAGGGAGGAGCCTCCCATGTCCATAAAGTGGGCTTTAAGCCGCAACACCTTGGCGGGTACTAAACCACGCCAGAAGAACAGTTATCCCCAGGAACGCTTAAGGAAAACTGCCTTCATGGACCCAGATGCCTGCACGGACCCAGATCCATGGTGTTTCCCCTGCCAGGAGCAGCCTCTCTGCAGCCTGCTGGAGCACCCCATGTGCTCCCCCTTCCTGGGATCTCTGCTGGTATCAGGCCAGGGAGCTGCACCTCAGTGGGGAAAGCTCCCACATGGACAGTACCTACGTAGAAAGAGGAATGGGATCTGCCATCTGAAAGCTGAGCCTGTTCCAGCCTCAGGAAGGGCTCAGCCTCCTCTGGCAAGCAGAGGGGAAAAAACCCTCGGGGAAAATGGAAAGCAATGACTAGGTAAACGGGCAGAAGGAAGTGCTAAACCAAACCCAAGCAGGTTCTTTGCAGTGAAGGCCTCAGGTGAGTCCACAGCAAATTTCAGAAGAATTTGCAGCACTAATAAATTCTCCTGTCTTTTTATTACATGTTACACACCTACTCAACGGTGGCTTTTACTAACACACACACAGCTGGAGATACATTCTTCTCCTACGTGTGCAAAACTGTCCATGTGGCAGGAGCCGCCGGGTAAACTATCTTTAATGA
>NW_005843099.1:6020-6920 GCF_000455745.1 Alligator sinensis
TCACTGTGTGCTCTGTCCATTTGGAAGGCAAGTATTTCCCAATCATTCTCACTGAACCAGTCCTGAGGTTTCTTTGTGAGGAAGCCTTGACATTTTTGGCACGCCTCACGGATGCCTTTCTTGAAGCTCTTCCTCGAGCGGTCAGTGGCATCAAGGGGATCAGGGCAGTTGGCACGATTCTCTCGGAGGCGCTGCTGGAGGGCATGTTCCTTAGCAGGGCTTTACAGCACTTGAGATTGAACCTCTTCCTTGGTTGCGTCTTTTGTTGACATGGTTTTGTGGCCGTATGGATGGAGATGATGGAACTGCTCAAACAAGGATGTATCCAGCTCCTTTGGGGCTGGTCTTCTCCTCGTCTTCTTCTCATGCCCCACCTGAGAGAGCTGACGACAGGGATTCAGCAGAACCAGAGGATTGTTCAAATTGGAGTGGGCCGTGACGGGAGCGCTTCTTCTGCACCCATGCTGGCCTCTATTGGGCGCTGGTCAGACCGCAGTTGGAGTACTGCGTGCAATTCTGGGCACCACACTTCAAGAGGGATGCGGATAACCTAGACAGGGTCCAGAGAAGGGCCACTCATATGGTTAAGGGCTTGCAGACCAAGCCCTACGAGGAGAGACTAGAGAACCTGGACCTTTTCAGCCTCCACAAGAGAAGATTGAGAGGCGACCTTGTGGCTGCCTATAAGTTCATCACGGGGGCACAGAAGGGAATTGGTGAGGTTTTATTCACCAAGGCGCCCCCGGGGGTTACAAGAAATAATGGCCACAAGCTAGCAGAGAGCAGATTTAGACTGGACATTAGGAAGAACTTCTTCACAGTTCGAGTGGCCAAGGTCTGGAACGGGCTCCCAAGGGAGGTGGTGCTCTCCCCTACCCTGGGGGTCTTCAAGAGGAGGTT
>NW_005843099.1:6947-7755 GCF_000455745.1 Alligator sinensis
CTAGCCCCAGCCCTCTTCCCTGCCTATGCAGGGGGTCGGACTCGATGATCTATTGAGGTCCCTTCCGACCCTAACATCTATGAATCTATGAATTTACAAAGCACCTAGTTGTCTACCCTGTTCATGTAGTCTAGCTCTGCCTTAGTTAAGGAGACCCAGGAGGTTTATATGTGGGGCCCATGATAACAAATGTATTAATGAGGTCAATTGTCTTGCATTGCTGGGTCCATTTGCCTTGATATCAAAGCTTTTGTGTTTCAGTTCCTTTCCCACACTTTTCAGTTCTTTTCCCACACTCCGAAATGGCCTTCTTGGACATAAGCCTTGGCCTGGGGGAGGGCATCAAGTTCCTCAAACATTGGTAGTGAATTGAATATAGGCAGTATTCTGTAGACTCTTTCTTTAGCCCTTCGATGTCGAGGCTGAGGAGGAGGAGTATGAGATAGAAGAGACAGCCAAGGAACATGGGTGTGTCTGCAAGTACCTGTCATCATTCTCAACGCTTCATTCAGTTGCTTTGTGATGATTAGATCACATTGTGCATGCTTGTTCAGGAAAAGAAATCCATGCAGCTCTGCGCACAAGTGCTGTCTTTCAATCCAGTTGGGCGCTGTTTGTGCTGTGCGCTAGGGTGTGGACAGTCCAGGTTGCCAACCTCAGTTCTGGATTTGGACGGATCCCAGGCAGGTGACATGACACGGGCTCTTTAATGTGCCTTTTCTAGTGCCCTCCACACACAGAAGAGGACAGTTCATCTGAAATAGGCCTGCTCGGGCATAATTGCAGCTGCCTAATCACACTCCTGTCT
>NW_005843099.1:8175-12602 GCF_000455745.1 Alligator sinensis
GCAGCAACCACTCTGAATGAAAACAAAAGCAAACAAGCCTCTCTCCATCACATCACAGTTGCGATCCTTGTGAGGATGCCTTGGGAGGACACACCTCTGCCTATAAGCAAGAAAAAGAAAGCAGAACAAACAGCCCGCATGAGTGAAATCCCTTGCGATTTCCACATCAGGACAATGAAGCCCTTTCTGCAAGGCACTTGGGTGGGCTCATTCTGTGCAGCTTTCTTCACGTAGCCATTGTTAGTAGCCAGCGTTTTGCAGACTACATGTACACAGACACTTGCCCATCACTCTAAGCTTTGGGAAAGGCTCTTGTGGGGTTGGTGCTTGCAGGAGGAGAGGCCAGAACTGGAGCAGAACTTTTTCTCTTTCTCAGCAAAAGAGAAAAAGTGAAGAACACAAGCTCCTCTCCCACGCCAGCCACAGCCTTCCCACTGTAAGCATTGGTCACAGCTTAAACAGTGCCCCAGTGTCCCTCCCCAGCCCACTTGAGGGATGAATGCATGCCCATGTGCAGGGTGGCACTGGCACTGGTAGGGCTAACTGCCAAACCCAAAGTCTGGGGCCTTGCGTTGCAGCACCCCACTACGACTGGGATTTCCTCAAATTCCCCACTCAGCAAAGTGCATATTAGGAGAGAGCAAAACTGAAAGGATCAGCCTAGACCCACTGTGCTCCTTCAAGCTCTCCAGCATACTTGGGAAGACCTGAGACACTGGGCAACACTCCCTCTCCCCAGAAGGTCCTGTCCTCCATGGTCAAGTTCATGTTAGTATGTCAGCGTAGGAAGTACTGTATTTTTCAAAATACAACATACCTGCTTTCCAAACAAAAAACAAAAAAACCAACACTGCTGGCAATCCCACTGCTTGTTACATGCAAGCCAGAGGGTGAGAACAGTTCGTGCCAGAAGCAAAAGTCCACTCTTCATGTGATCTACGGGGTGCGGAGCAATGAGTGGGCTCAGGCTCCGTACCGTGCTCCCCAGTTAGGTACTAGAAGTCTCAATTTTTATTTGCACCATCCCGCACAACTTGAATGTCACTCATTCTGTATGTGAACCTTTCCAAATGAAAAGACCAGTGTCGTGGAAACACACGCAGCATACTTTTGGGTCAGGTTAGCAGAAGCTTTTATTCAAAAGAAACTTCAGCTGTAGGGGGGATTCCAAAGTGACGTGGATTTCCCAAGCACTTGGAAGGGGTTCTCCCCCAAGAGCAGAATCAGGAGGTTTATATACTTTTTAACAGTCGCTTACAACTCACATGATCATATAGTGAAATTAGCATGAAAAGCAGCTATGACATGACTTCATTACTTCTTTGCTGTAATCAGGATGGGAGGAGGAGGCGAGGTTAGTTCACAAACCTCCTTCTTGCACCTGCAAATCAGAGTTGTACATACTTTTTGCTATCTTCAAGACCGCGGTGAGGGAAGTAGTTGCAGAGGAGTTACAAAGAACAAACACTTTCCCTTATCTGTTCTACTGTACAGAGCCAGCAATTCTCCACAAAGCAGTTATGTCATCTTATAACTCAAATGATCAAAGTTTAAGGCATTTATTTTTTTCTGATTCCAGTCCCCACTTTGAGACTATTTAGTCTCACTTCAGCCTTAAACTTCCATTCTCATGAGCCCCTCTATTTCATCATGCAGCCTTTCATGTTTTCTTTCAATTTGCTCACACTTTTGTAACACCGTTATTCTAGACTCTGCCGTGGGTTTTCTTGCCTTGCTAAAGCTTCTCCTGCTGGCTTTCACGCAGCAGAGGATCAGTTGTACTAAGACATAAAACACTGTCAGAACTATCAAGACAAACAATATTCCATACAGGATTTTCTTGCCAAGGGCCCCGAAATCGGGGAGCCAGGAGGTTAGCCAAGACCACATTTCTTCTAGACCCCAGTCAGCAGTTTCAATTCGCATGTCCTGATTGACATAGACACAACAGGTGGAGTTTACTAAGGCTTATACTCCTCCCTGGGATACTAATACGTAATTTAGGGCTATGCTGTGTTGTATAGTTACTTGTGAGATCTGGGAGATCTCTTCTTGCAGAGCCTGAATTGCATCCGCAGTGGCATTTCCCATAGCTTCCATTGTGGCTGAAATGTTAATTATGGCTAGTTCCAATTCTCTTACTCCAAGCCACGGTATGAAGGTTCTCACAAATTGATGGAACCCTGTGTTTCTGGTAGCTAAGGGGTTAACCGCCCTTTTCATGTGATGGTTGAAATTTTTTACTTGTTCCAGATATATTGTACTATGCATTTCAAAACCAGGGATAACACGTCCAAGAGTGCATGCCCCCACCCAACTCCAGGGCAAGATTTTATGAGCCCTGTTTCCACAGAGCCAGTAAAGGCCCGGGACAGAAAGAGTACTCAAATCTGGACAGGTGTTGTGCCATATCCGGCACTTAAGATTGATATGCATTGTATAGGACGGACCACGTTCGGCTGCTTTCCTGCTGGACCGAGATATATTACAAAAAGTAAAATTGGAGTGAATGACAAATTCCGATCTGTTTGCAATGAGAGCAACATGAGGTTCCTTAGAAAAGTTGTAGACCATGAATCCTGTACAATTGAGAGAGGATACATTACCCAACAGGATTCCACTGGTGCTATTAGGGCTATAATCTAGAGTAGTTAGGCAATGAGGGTAGTGTCCTACAGGTGTGGCTTTATTATAAGCTCCAGTGTTGTTGGATCTGTAACAGAAAGATTATCCAGTTAGCAGGGGCGGCCCTCCATTCTTTAGGAGCGGACCGATGGGCAGCTAACGAGTAGTGTCTAACGAAGCCGCCGTTTATTGTTCCCCATTGCCGGAGGGATATTGGTACTCCGATCATTGGGATTCCTTGTTGTAGGTGCGCTGGGCTGTGAGAGCATATCCAGCAGTCACTTTTATTTCCAGCTTGAGCCACCGTACGGGAGATCTGCAAGTACAAATTTTTCTCCCACCCCCCTTGGGTGATACTGAGATACCCAAGTGTGATATATAAGGATATCAGTGCCATTTTTAGATACAGGAGGGACAAAGAATTTTAACAACAAACATAACCAGCACCAGTAAGAAAAAGAACACTACCAGCCAAACCCAGGATGGCAGCCAAAGTCTTTCTTCATCCTCTGGGCTCAGGTTACCTAAAGGACTGAGAACGTGACCTCCTGGTCTTGATCGAGGTGGTGATCTTCCGAGTGGGAGCATTTACTTTCTTCAAGGCTGGAGATGATATCTTTGCTCTTCAACTGATGAATCCGGCTGGGCTGAGGTGTTAGGTTCAGGGGAGAGGTTACTAGAACTTGCACCCTGATGCTCCTCACTTGCCTGAGTGAGGTCCCGAGGGTCTTTGTCCTTGGCCTCAGGGAAAGGTCCCAACCTGGGTTGGAATTCAGCTGCTTCGGGGTCCAATGGAGGTGATACCTTCTTGCAGTGTGAGGCGTGAGTCCACGTTTGGTGACCTTGGCAACGAACAGCAGAATTAGTGGTCAGAAGTACCTGGAAAGGTCCCTTCCACCTGGGTTGAAGTGCGTTTTTCCGTTGATAGACCTTTACAGTAGGCCCAATCTCCTGCTTTGAGGTTGTGACAGGGAACATCCAGTGGTTGAGGTAAGGCTTCTTGGACCTGAGCTGCAACCTAATGTTGAACCGGTTGTCGCTGATGTGGGAGTCTCAGGAGAGAAGGGTTCGAACAAAGGTCAGCGATATCCTCTGCTGGCTCCAGCGTTGGGGGTGCCCCGGGCAATGCTGGATACATCGGAGCGGTGGCCGGCGTGTAATTTGGGAGAGCAGCCAATTTCTCCCGAACAGCTTTTACCTGCTGTTTTAAGTTTTCTTGAGAGTCTTTTAGACTTCTAGTTTGAGATTCTGTCTGCCTTTTGGACATTTCATCATACCAATAAAAGTACGTGTCCCACTGGTTTTGTGGTGTTTTGGATCCACGGGACTCTAAAGCCCCTCTTAAGTGCACTATTTCATCCCGATCCAATGTTCCTTCCTGGGGAAAATGCTTCACAGGATCATCCCTAGTATACCAGTTCCACTTATCCAGGTACTTGCAAGCCTCGGGAGAATAGTGTGTGTACATAAAGTACGCCGGAGTCCCCTTAGGGGGGACGGGAACTTGTTTAGACTGACTTGTTCCCATTTTCAGTCACACAGGGAGACGTAGGAGAGGCTTATTTAGGATGTCCGGGCCGCTCAGTGCCTTGCCCCGCAGTTTTTCACCGCCCAGACAAAAGGCTTCTGACCCGACACCGGCTCATAAAATGGAAATGGGGAGGGAAACACAAGAGGGATCCTTTCACTCCTGCTCTCGGCAGAAGCTACTGGGACAAGGGGTTTGGAAAAGACAAAATCACTCAGACGCCCTGTCCACTGGGTCACGAGGTTTCAGCTGGGCCCCCTTGCTTTCGACGCTA
>NW_005843099.1:13906-16280 GCF_000455745.1 Alligator sinensis
CCTTCCGCTCACCCCCGGGAACAACCACGGGGTAAAGGAGCATCTCCCCAGCAGGGAGCAGGACATGGCTCTCACACATGGCTCAGTGGGGCTTTCTGTCCCAGCGGGCCTCGCCTGGGCCAGAAGCTCTGATTCCCAGGATGAACCCCTGGCAACAGGGTCCTGAGGCCCAGAGGTGGGCAATGAGGGACAAACCCAGGAAATAGCTGGCCCATGCAGGGCACTAGGGCCCTGGCACAGAGGTGGGACGGGTCATCCTGAGCGGCCTGGAGGCAGGGGGCACCTGATCATCATGTGGGCTGGTGGAGGGGCAGCCCCTCAGGCCTGGGGCTGGTTGGGGTGCAGGGGGGAGACTCACCTCCTTGCTGCCCCTGACCTTCTCCTCCTTCCCTTTGCCACAGTGTCAGCCCTGCAGGTGGGAGGCAGAGACACTGGTCACCTCCCATTCACCCCAAGCCCCCAGGCTCCGGCCACTGCCACCACCCCATGCCCAGGCCTCCCCTCTCTCCATCACTGCCTTTGTACCAGGGACCGGCCCTGGGTGTCCTGCCAGACCCACCTCCCTTCCTCCCTCTGTGCTGCCTGCGCCTAGGTCTGGTTCCTGGCTGCCGTCTGGACATACACAACAGGGACAGCTCCCAGCACAGAGAGCCCAGGCCTGCAGCGCCCCTGTCCCAGCCCTGCCCCACCTAGACACTCAGGGCGCTGGAGGGACTTGCGGGCAAGGCACTTACTGAAGACACACTAGTTATACCCCTTCACTCACCTCTTCCCTTCCTGGGCTCCTGGCCCCCACCCCGTCCTTCTCCCAACCTGCGAGACCCTTCCCAGGACCAGGAACGGGCTCCTGGCTCCAGCCCTCCTTCAGCTCCCCTCACTGATCCCACGGAAAGCATCGTGTTTGCTGGCTGTAGGGCCACTTATGGTTCTGGACTGACTCACGGAGCTGGCTGATTTGGCTTGGAGCATGAAACATTTTTTTAGAAAAAACCCAAAAAAACTAGGAACATCATCATACCTTTCCCCCGTCTTGTCGTCTTTGGACCTTGCAAGGCTTTGGTCCAGAGGGGCAGGGGGTCACAGCCCATGTCTACCAGGCAGAGGGCCCTTGTCTGTGTGGAAGCGTCCTGATTTTGGGGGCCCTCTGCCTGGGTGCTGGCTTCCACAGTGGGGGAAACACTGGTCTGCGTCCCGGCCTCAACCCCCTGGGAGGGGTGTTTCCACCTGATTGCACAAGAAGCAACTGGTCAGAGATGGATCATGGACTGAATTCAAACCCAACAGGCCCTTTGACAGAAGAACTCCCTGACCTGCAAGGACCCCTGCTTCCAGCCCCACCAGCCTGCCCTGCAGCGGGAACACTGCATGTGACACCCCTAGCACCCCCACACACTAACAGTATAAAAAGCATCAAACCTCTCCCTGTGCCCCAGTCCTTTTGGACACCGGCGAGCCTCTGTGTGCTCACCGCTGTCTTGGCCAGGGGTTCACCCTAGAAGAACTCCCTGACCTGCAAGGACCCCTGCTTCCAGCCCCACCAGCCTGCCCTGCAGCGGGAACACTGCATGTGACACCCCTAGCACCCCCACACACTAACAGTATAAAAAGCATCAAACCTCTCCCTGTGCCCCAGTCCTTTTGGACACCGGCGAGCCTCTGTGTGCTCACCGCTGTCTTGGCCAGGGGTTCACCCTGGCAGCCCGCGTCGGCCAGGCAGAGGGCCCCGGTCTGGGTACCGGTGTGCTCGTGGCGCGGGCCCTCTGCTTCGGTGCTGGCCTCCACGATAGCGGGCGGGCACTCCTCCACGACCCCCTCCATAGAAGGCTGTTCCAAATGAAAAAACAGCGGCAGTGAGGACAAAATGCAAGCCCCTGGCGCAGTGCTGGCAACCTGGCGGAGTATGGGAGAGAGGACAAACATCCACGAAGCAGGGGAGGTCGGTGCAGCACAGACCCAGACCTGTCACCCCACCAGTCCCACAGTGTGACACCCACAAGGCTCACGTAGTGCCCAGCACCGCACACACATGGCCTCTACCTCGAGAGCAGGGCCTGGCACAGCGGGGCACAGCCTGGCTCTGGGCACACACAGGCGCGCACACACTTCCCGTCTCCCTGGGCAGGGACATGCAGAGCAACTCACCTCTGTGGGGCTGTCCTCCAGAGCCGGGCCCTGCTCCCTGTGTGCCTGGAGGGCCAGCACCAGGGCGCGATTCTCCTGTTGCAGCTCCTCCACTTGAGTCTGCACCACAATCACCCCAGCCCGTCAGACCATGCCCACGGCTGCACCGAGCATATCGGGCACCCAACAGCGGCACCTCCCGAGGCACCCGTCAGGCTCCACCTGCCCCAACACGCAAGGTGCCAGGACTCTG
>NW_005843099.1:16356-17950 GCF_000455745.1 Alligator sinensis
CCCCCCCCCTCCCCCTGTCAACTCACCAGGAGCTGCTTTTCCCTTTGCCGAGCACTGTGGGGACAAAGCACATTTGTGGGCTCAGGGAGACTGACAACGCCATCCCACAAAACAGCCCAAGACTCACGCAGAAGCAGGGACGGGTCCTGGGCTTCAGCCCCGAGCCCTGCGCCGCACCCCAGGAACAGCCCGGTGCCCCCCAGCCCCACACCTACTGGGACAGGAGGACTGCTGCGTCCTGCTCCTGTTGAGCCAGGCGGGCCCTGAGTGCCTTCAGCTCCAGCTGCAGGAAACGAAAGCGTGTGGGATAGAGAGGTGCCACTGCCTGCGCATGGAGCCACCTCTTGCCCCATTTGTCCCTCTGGCCCTGCTTTTGCCCTCCATCCCGCAGCCCAGCCCCAGGCTTGTCCCTCTGGTCCACACCTCCGTGCAACCATCAGCCAGCGCACTTGGTCTCCTCACAGCGCCCAGCCCCGCTGGGACCCGCTCACCTGCTGCTGGCGGTACCCGCCGCGGGGGTTGGCCTCCTGGAGAAAGAAAGAGCGTCTGGGGCGATGGGCGCCCCTTGGGAGCCAGGGATGCAGGGTTGGTGGGCCTCCGAGCCCCGGGGCCGGGCAGGGCTCCTAGAGCTGGGCCTGGGGATCCCAGGGGTTCGTTGTTACCACCTGTCCCAGGTGAGCCCCCATCTCCAGGTCCCCCCAGACACTCGTATTCGGGAAGGACTGTCCCTGCGATCGGGGGATGAGCCCACGACCCTCCCTTATTCTTGGAGGTCCCCTGGAGCTGGTGGGAGACAGAGACTGTCCCCCAGGGTCCCATGTGCTGCATGGGGCTGGGAGGGGCACAGGGCACCTGGGGAGAGACCCTCACCCTCAGAGCTGCCCGTCCCACTCCTTGGGCAGGGGAAAGACTCACGGCAGCGGGGGGGTGTGGCCACGTCTGGCCCCTCACCTCGCTTGCCACCCGCACTGCTCCCGGCCCTGTGGGGAGACAAGGGGCCGCACGTCACCTGGGCCCACGCTGCTGCAGGGCGCAGGGCGACCAGCCCCTCTGGGCCACAATGCATTGGGGCACCTCCCAGGAGTCCTGCGTGCCACATGCGCAGGGCCTTCCTCCACGGGGGTCGCGTGGGAGTCCGTCCGGGGAGAAGGACCTTGTCCCCTCCCCATGCAACCACGCAAGTCCCTACACCGCTCACGCCAGTCCCAAACTCACCGGGTGCAGGGTCCCTCCTCTCCTGCACTTGTCCAATGGAGGGGACAGATGGGGACCCCTTAATGGGGGGCAGTTTTCTTTTGGCCCACCCGTCTGCACAGGGCGGGGGCTGTCCAGATTGCACCTTGGACAGCGTGGGCTTAGCCTGCCAGCCAAACCCTGCCGGGAGGGGAAGCCACACAGCCCTCTGGACTCTCGCACTGCCCAGCCCTTCTTGCTCCCATGGCGGGGCACGTGCCCAGGTCTCACCCAGGTTGCTGGAGCGCAGGCGCACGGGGGGCAGCTTCTCCCACTGCAGCATCTGCAAAGAAACACAGCCCTGAGCTGAAGGAGGGAAAGGGGAGCCAGACTGCCGAGAGCAGGGACGAGGCACGGGGCC
>NW_005843099.1:18370-21263 GCF_000455745.1 Alligator sinensis
GACGCCCGGATAGGAGGATGGACTAAACCTAACTACCTAACTAATGCCTAAGGAACTACTAATCTAACTAAGAAACAAACAAACAACTAACTAACAAACTAATGAAATAACTAACTAACTATTGAACTATCTAATGGACTAACAAACTATCAAACTATGAACTAACTACCTAAATAACTAAGAAACTGACTGGCTAACAAACTAACAATCTAACTAGCTAAGGAACTAAGAAACTACCTAAAGAACTAACAAACTACCCAACAAACTGTTAAACTAAGATACTAACTAACCAACAGAGATAAGGCACGAGGACGCGGAAGGTCAAGTGGCGCGGGCGAAGCACGGGAGAGCACTGGGAGGAGCCGGTACCTGAGAGTGAGGACTGTGATGTCACTGGGCACAACAGCTCTTTTGCCATGGCAACCAGGGGTCTCCCTCCCACCCAGGCAAGGTGCTGAGTGCGAGGGCTGTGGGCGCCTTTGGGCTGGCCTGGCCTGGGGGTTCCCAAGACGACCTGACACCCTGAGGTCTTTGGGCGCATTGTCCGTCCTTGTCCGCGTGGCCCAAGCAGTGACCGTCCTGGCTGGAGGGTCATAGCAGTGACCGCCCTGGTGCAGGGGGTCCTGGTTAAACAGTAGCCCCCTCTGATCACTGCCCGGTGGGGTCAGGGCACATCAGGACAGTGACTGTGGCAGGGAACAGAGACCAGCTGTACCTTAGCCCCTTTCTGTGCAGGGCGGGATGACAGGATCCCGGGAAGAACAAGCTGGCCGGAGCAAGGCTCAGCATGCACCTACTTCCAATGCGGCCTCCCCTACCCGGCGCTGCTGGGCCTTCTCCCGGTGCAGCACGTAGACAGTGCCCTGTGCTACACATAGCAGTGACCCATATGGAGGTATACATGCATGCACACTACCCCGGCCCCCCAGTGACACTCGCGTGCACACACACGGAGCAGTGACACCCTTGTGCACATACAAACAGATGAGCCCTGCCCCATCTGGAAATCCAGAGTTGCAAAGACCTCCGAACCCTCCACCCCTGCTTCTTTCGGAGAGAAATAGTTCCCATTCCTTAGACTCTTACAGGAGCCCCCCGACATGATTCCTCGTGGGGGTTTCCTCTTGCCCCTGCTCAGATACAGCTCAGCTCCCCAGCACGGTGCAGTCACTAGGAGTGGACTTTCCTGATGGTGCTCTTGCCCCCGTCCCCAGGAAGGGGATGGGACGAACACGTGCAGCTCAGGGGGACACTCCCTGTGCCCTTTCACTCCACATGGGGAAGGGGGAGCAGGGACGGGCATGCTTATAGATTTGGCACAACCGAATGACCAACTCAGGATGCTTGTGGGGTCCTCACATGAGCCCAAGTGTCAGGGATGGGCCCAACAATAGTGCTTGCTGTATGGCATTGGGTCCCAGGGATGGAGCACTCACTCAGACCTCCATGCCTTTGGGGTCTGTCCACAAGTCACCATTCAGCTGAGACCGGGGGGGTGGCAAACAGCTTGATCTGTATTAGTAACAGGATTCAGCAACTCACAAGCTCACAGCTTGCAGGGAGAACTACAACTACCCACCAGCACAAACCTCACCTACAGGGCATCACGGGGAGAGACTGGGTCATCCCACTGCTGACCCCTTGAAGGGACCTCCCATATACCACATCCCCATCCTTTACTCAGGGAGCTCCCTCTTAACTACTTGGATGTTCATCAGGTGCTACTTTAACTGGGAATGTTTCAGGATCATGAAGCCAGAGGTTCAGCTCTAGCAGTGGGCTCTAGCTTTTACTGCTATCCCATTATGGTCCATGTCTTTACAGAGCAGAAAAATCCCCCCAAAAATGGCAAGAAGCCTTTAGCGTGAGACAAGTCATTACAGCGCTGGCTAGCTGTGGCAAAAAGCCATGAAAGTGTAACTGCTTTAGCATTCTTTGAGGCACATTTTATTTCTTAAAGACATTTTTCACGTTCCAAGCCAAATCAGCCCAGTGAAGTCCAAATCAGTGAGTCAGTTCAGAACCATAAGTGGCCCTACAACCAGCAGGCCCAAGCCCAGAGGCTTGGGGTTCAGATGCCCCCAAGATTCATCTGCCCTCAGCCTTATGGCTGCAGAAGCAAGCGAGGGAGGAGCCTCCCATTTCCATAAAGTGGGCTTTAAGCCCCAACACCTTGGCGGGTACTAAACCACGCCAGAAGAACAGTTATCCCCAGGAACACTTAAGAAAAACTGCCTTCATGGACCCAGATCCATGGTGTTTCCCCTGCCAGGAGCAGCCTCTCTGCAGTCTGCTAGAGCACCCCATGTGCTTCCCCCTTCCTGGGATCTCTGCCTGTATCAGGCCGGGGAGCTGGACCTCAGAGGGCAAAGCTCCCTCATGGACCATACCTGCATAGAAAGAGGAATGGGATCTGCCATCTGAAACCTGAGCCTATTCTTGAATCAGGAAGGGCTCAGCCTCCTCTGGCAAGTAGAGGGATAAAAACCCTCAGGGAAAATGGAAAGCAAAGACTGGGTAAATGGGCAGAAGGATGTGCTATACCAAACCCAAGCAGCTTCTTTACAGTGAAGCCCTTCGGTGAGTCCATAGCAATGCGATGCTGCGGCTAGTAAAGCGACCAAAACGCTGGCTTGCATCCATAGATGCTTCTCAAGCAAATCCCGGGACGTCATTCTCCCCTTGTACTCGGCCTTGGTGAGGCGGCAGCTGGAGTACTGCATCCAGTTTTGGGCTCCACAATTCAAAAAGGATGTGGAGAAGCTTGAGAGAGTCCAGAGAAGAGCCACGCGCATGATCAGAGGTCAGGGAAGCAGACCCTACGATGACAGGCTGAGAGCCATGGGGCTCTTTAGCCTAGAAAAGCACAGGCTCAGGGGTGATCTGATGGCCA
>NW_005843099.1:21583-21829 GCF_000455745.1 Alligator sinensis
GTCAATGGTGGCTTTAGCTAACACACACATGGGGGAGATGAATTCTTCCCCTACGTGTGCAAAACTGTCCATGTGGCAGGGTCCATCAAGTGACTGATCTGTACTGAAGGTCACGAATGCGGGCACTTCTATTTGGAGCTGATGTCACTGTGTGCTCTCTCCATTTGGAAGGCATGCATTTCCCAATCATTCTCACTGAACCAGTCCTGAGGTTTCTTTGTGAGGAAGCCTTGACATTTTTGGCAC
>NW_005843099.1:25232-28360 GCF_000455745.1 Alligator sinensis
CACACTGTCCTCTTATCATCCACTCCAATAATTAAATAGCCTTGTGTGTTTGCAAATGCAGATACATAGTTTGGAAGAGTGCTTTTAACATATTTCAAGACATGCTTTGTTGCAAAGCCTTTAAGTTCAATATGCATAGACTCAGTGAATGGCAGCAGTTCATCTCTTTCAAAACATTTAGCAGTAAGTAGCTTCAAGTATGTCATATTTCTCCTGCACATTAGGTTCCAATGTTGCTTGAGTGTTGCTCTATCGGGCTCTCTTGGCTGTTGGACCTGTCTCTTCTTCATATCTTTGCCTAGAATTAGCTTTCCTCTCCTCAAGAAATTCAAAAGCTTCATCTGGTTTCAGGCTAACAACAGAGGCGAGAGATTTTTGACACAATCCAGAATTTAGGGAGCAAATATGTGGCTTCAAGAGAGCTGGGGCAGATGACAACTTCTCACTGCTCCAAGATTTAATAAAAATCAGAAATGTGCTGTTTTGCTGCATATAGTTGTGGAATCAGAAAAAATATATGCCTTAAACTTTGACTATTTTAGTTATAAGATGACATAACCGCTTTGTGGAGAATTGCTGGCTCTGTATAGTAGAACAGATAAGAGAAAGTGTTTGTTCTTTGTAACTCCTCTGCAACTGCTTCGCTCACCGCGGCCTTGAAGATAGCAAAAAGTATGTACAACTCTGATTTGCAGGTGTTTTGTGTCCTTATATGATCACCTGCCATTTTTTTCCTCTTCTCACCCAGAGTTACTTTTCCTACATCTACAACCACATCAGGATAGTCTGTATCATAAATATGCAACGGTTTTTCCTTCTGGGTCATCCTGCTTCTTCAACAGCCAGAACTTTCAGAAACCTTTGGAAACACATGGTTATAATCCATACCACATCTTCACATTAGATACAGTAATATGGACTCTAAGACTCTGGGAAGAATTTTCAAAGTAACATCAGAGTCTTATGGGATGGACATACAAACAACTTTGAGGTAGGAGGGAGCAGGGCTTTAGTGCACATAAGCTGTTCTGCAATAATGGCACATGTAAACAGCCTTACCCCGTGGTAAATGGAATTTAAATGTGGTAGCTTAGCCCTCAGTGAAGGAGGGCTAAGTAATCCAGTGGTATCTCCTATCTCAGGGGTTCCCAACACCGTGGGCTGTGGGCCGGTGCCGGACCGTTAAGGGTTGGCTGCTGGTCTGCAGGAGGGTTGGCTGCCAGACCAGAAGTGACCACGGACTGGCAAACTGTGGACTGGAAATGACCAGCATGCTGCAGACAGGCAGCCAACCCTTTTTTATACTGAGCCATTTCTGGTCCACTGTTTGCCGGACCTTTGCATAAAAAGGTTGGGAATCCCTGTCCTCTCTCTCCAGAACATAGACTCCGATTTCTGAAAATAAAATAATACCAATTTAAAGTACATGCCAACACAACTGTAACTCTGCACTTTGGGGTGGGCAATGTGCACTGGAAATTATCTGCATGCACTCCAGCAGTATTCAGTGTGTTAATTGTAACTGCCTTGGGAGTGCTGTAATTATAATGTGGAGTGTGATGGGAAAACTGTCTTCTGGGTTGGGAAGGGGGTGAGACCTTCTCCCCTTAATCTCTGTGTGTGATCAAAGGAAAGGGGTATATGTATACAGTGAGTGATCCAACATGCCTCCTTTCACCACTCCATTGTATGGTTGGGGAGGCCAATTTGTGATAGGTGTGTCCTATGTGGCATGGACAGCCTCTATGCAGAGCATGCAGCAGATCAGGGAGGGGACAAGGGCAGGAAGCAGAAGGCAGTGCTGCAGAGAGAACTGTTAGGGTGACACTATTTGGATCTTTGGGAGTGCTGGATTTGCTGCTGAATAAAGGCTTCTTTCTGTCTCAGCAAAGCTGCAGACCACAAGGCAGAATGATATATTAAAAGTAACACTGCAGATGCTTAGGCAAGCAGTTTTCTAACAATGTCATAGCATTGTAAGTTCATGGTGTAAGGAAATAAGATGCAGCCCACCAGCTATTGTCAGGAGATAAAGCCAAAGCAAGACCTTGGAGATGAAGCAGAAGTCTGCAAGAAACAGCAATTGAACGAGAGAAGCTGAGTTCACGGTCTTACGCATGCGCTCATAGCAAAAGGTATGTAAATAAATGAAATGCATAGGCAATCTTATGCTAATGAAGTAACCCGTAAACAGAGGAAGAGCTTGAGATAGGAGGAGATATGGGTGGAAGAAAGGAGGGGCAAAGGTGGAGTAAATGTTAATGAGTATAAACCAAGGTGTATAAATGTGAAAAGAACTAGTGTTTACTGCAGCTCCCCAGTATTTTTTGGGAGCTGCCCCGAAGCTGTCTCCATTCTGAATAAAGCTGTTGTCGTGCAATGCGTGCTGGTGCTTGCTCCCTGCACAACTGGATCCACCCTGTCTCCCTAGTCATTGGGCACGGCATGGAGTCGGGGTCTCACAGGAACAGGGAGCACAGGGCAGGAAGCAGAAGGCACAGCAGCAGATCAGGCACAGTAGGGGATTGGAACAGCACTAGGGGAGCATGCGGAGCTAATTTGTGGCATACCTGCCAAAAATGTTGCCCCCTGTGGTTTGGGGCAGTGGCTGACTACTGTATGGACTGTCAGCCATTACATGGGAGAAGGGTGTGATATGTGGGTTTAACCAAGGGTATGTGAAAACCTAGTGCCAGGTGGTATCTTGTACCCCAGAGTGAAGCAATGGTGCAGTTTAGCCGGTACTGGTAGTGGCAGAGTGCAGACAGGTCCTATTTAACATGGCTCAAAACCATGCAAGAATGGGGGGGCCTTGGGCCCTTCCCATCACCTGAAAAACGAGGGGCTGGCAGCCACCCACCCCGGCTGTCCTCGCATGCGCTGCGCTGCGGGGAGGACCGTGCTCTCGGCGCGGCTTGGTTTTCTCCAATGATCTTTTGGAGTTTCCTTCCCAGGGTAACAGAGCAAAGAGCAGGCGAGGCAGGGGCTGCACGACTCCGCTCCCCGGGGGCTGTCCAGCCCGGCGCCCTCCAGGGAAGCTCGAGACGCGCGGGTGGATCCCACAGCGGAGCGCCCCAAGGCAGGAGCCTGGAGCACGGGGGCTCCGCAGCCGCTGCCCCGGGGCTGGA
>NW_005843099.1:28803-43884 GCF_000455745.1 Alligator sinensis
GCGAACCCGAGCCCGAGCCCGAGCCATGCTCCGCCCAGATGCGGGCACGGCCGCAAACGCCCTTCCGCGGCGCCCTGAGTTTTAGGCGGGGGCTTCGGGGGCCCCGCCCCCCGCCGCGGCCGCCCGGACACGCGGGGAAGCAGTAAAACCACTAGCAGAAACGTCCTTCCATCGGGGCGGGGCGAGGCGGGGCCGTGTGGAGCCGGGACACCGCATCTTGTGAGCTCGCTGCAGCGGGTGGTCCGTAGCCGCCAGGGACTCGAGCCACCCCCCTTGGAAACTGCCAGCTCTTAGAAGTACTCACTTGTGTTTTGACAACAGACAAGCAATGGAGTTGTTCTTCTGTTGCAAAGACCTGAGAAAAGCGGGACCAGGTCAGAATCTTTTTAAGACGGTGGATTCGTTTTTGACATCTCCCGGTTTGTCTTGAGAGTCATGTTTGCGCACCTAGCAGTGCTCATGTTGCGTGGCACCGCAGTGCACTGGACAGGATCTCGAGGTGCCGTTAAGTTGCTGCACAACCTGTTGGCAACTGCCGCTGCAGGGGAAAGAGCCCCCTTTAATAACGAAGTGCCGCACGGATCACGGGTCTGTGGTGTAGGTGTAGAAAGATGCACCAAGGCACAGGCAGACTTTGCCAGTATTTCTTTCTTTAATGTTTGTAAATCTGGTCATTCCTGCCTTGCTTGTCCAGGGAAAGCATCAACAAGTTGTTAAAAGAAATGTTTTGGGCACTCTTGTAAACAAAATTATTACTGTGGGGAAAGTATATAGGTCCCCAAATGAATTATAGTTTCATAGTTGTTAGGGACTGGAAGGGGAAAAAATCCTGGAAAGTGGCTTCTCAGGGGACAGGAATAGGATTATTCCAGCCCTAGAGTTAAGAGTCCTTTCAGATGATGGTATTTTTTTGCCTGTAGAAGTAGTTTATCTATTGGACGCAAATAAGATGTGCCTAAAGCAATGATGAGTGAAGTATAGTTTGACCTGGTATTACCAAGATGTTGTGCCTTGATTCTGACCAGGGTATGATCACATAATCTTCTCTCTCAGCTAGTTCAGGCTATAGTCTCATCTGCTTCTAAATGATTTTTATGCATCCCTTTAATCTCTCTGACCAATGTATCTAAACGGACATCGAGCAATATGGTGGAAACCATTAGTGGAAAAAATAGGAACAATTCTGTTTTAAGTTCTTGTATAAACATTTATTCAAAAGCTATATTGGTACTGTCAATAATGTTGGGGCCACTGTGTCTTCACTTAACAATCCATTATTTCTGGGGCTACGAGAGGTTCCTAGTTGCTCTTTTTGTCATAGAGGGCGATGTATTAAACTTCAACTATTCTGCCGTTCCATTTAATCTATTTGTAAGAAACCCATTTGTAGTGGAAATAGAGCAATTGTTTGATAGTCCTTGGAGGTCTCTAAACTACATTCTTATCCGGTTCTTTTTTTTTTTCTTTTCAGGCTTGGCTGACAGCCTCACATCCACTTATCTCTCTTTGTACTTTATGGAAGATCATGGAATAATTGAAGGCTGAATAATATATAACAGGAAAAAACACAGGAGTTTTATTACCTTTACATTGGTATTATTGGTGTGTTTCTGAGGAACAGCAATTGATATTTCTCACCAGTGCAATAAATGAATACATGCCATGAAGTATAAGAGGAAACATTACTAGGAAACATAGTGTGGATTTGTGTATGCTCTGTACTCTTTCTGCTGACACGCTGTTCACTTTGCACAGTAGTGAGGTGCTCAAAAAAACTGTATGGGGGGGGTGTTCTCTTTTGTTTTGCTTTGTGAGCGTGAGTAAAGATGGCAAAGCATGTGTCAAAGAAGAGGAAAATTAAGGAAGAAAATAATAGATTTCTAGAACATTGGGAAGTGGATTATACTGAACAGCTATCAAGTGCTGCAGCTTCTTATGCAGTAACTTTGCAGTTAGCCAAAGCAAAGAAACCATACAGTGATGGGGATCTAGTGAAAAAATGTGCCATTGAAATGGCCAGGGCATTTGGGGATGAGAACATGGTGAAAAACTTTGAAACAGTTTCACTCTCTCATCCGACAGTAGCCCAAAGAATTGAAGATATGAGCAATCAGGTATGCGAAAAGTTATTATACAATGTCAAAAAGTGTCGCAATTTTTCCTTATCGTTAGCAGAGATCACTGACCAAACTGATACAAGTCAGCTTCTCATATTTATCAGAACTGTGGAGGAAGATTTCTCAGTCAAGGAGGAGTTGCTGTCTCTTGTCTCATTACATGACACTACAAAGGGAACAGATATATTTGAAGCTCTTCAGAAGAGTGTGAGTGAATATGGTGGTTTTGAGAAATGTACCTGTATTGCCACAGATGGTGGTAGGGCTGTTATCGGTTCTGAATTTGGATTATCAGATCTTCTGAAGAAGTCTGGTGTTACATGCCCCATGATTCACTGTGTGATTCGCCAAGAATCTTTGTGTGGGAAATGGGTGAAACAAGCTGAAGCTGTGAAAGTTGTTGTGAAGGTTACCAGTCTTATTTGTGGTGGAAATAAATCTTTGTTAAACAGTAAATTCCACTCATTTTTGGAAGAAATGCAGTCGGTGTATGGAGATTTACCTCTGGATTCCGAAATTCATTGGCTAAGTGCTGGTAAGGTTCTCATAAAGTTCTTTGCTCTCAGAAAAGAAATTCCAGTGTTCCTAAAAGAACAAGTGAAAACTGACACCACAGAGTTTGAAGAAAGATTTTTGTCTCCCCAGTTCCTGGCCGAATTAGCCTTCTTGACAGATACTACCACTCACTTAAATGAATTAAATTTAAAGTTGCAGAGTAAGAATAATACAATATCAGACCTCTTTGGATGTGTGAATGGGTTTCGTAGAAAGCTAAAACTGTTCAAGGTTGGTCTTGAAAAGGGTGATCTTATACATTTCCCATCTTGCAAGGAACTGGAGAAAGAAATGGAAAATTTTGAAGGTGTAAACTTTTTGGAATTCTCATCCAATGTAGATGCTATGGTGAAAGAATTTGACAATCGCTTTACCGAATTGGAGTTACTGAAAAACACACTGATGCTTTTCAACAACCCACTTGGATCTGTGCTTGAAAATCAGTCTTCCAACGTACAGCTTGAGCTGTGTGAGCTACAAGCTGACCCATTCTTAGCTGGTAGACGAGAAATAGGCCAGGACTTTTTTAAACTTATACCAGAGAATTGCTTTCCACATTTAAGGGACCTTGGTTTAAAGATTGTATCAATGTTCGGCAGTACGTACCTATGCTACAGTGCCTTTTCTACAATGAAGTCTATAAAATCTCAGTATCTATGTTCACTTACAGATGAGGCCCTCACTCGCTCACTTCGACTGACCTTAACTGAGGAGTCAGTTGATATAGGTCCTCTTGTGCAGAAGATGGAGGGGCCGCAGTTTTCACATTGAAAAGTTAACTTTCTTTTTTTTTTTTACTGTGTTACTTGTAGGCAAATGTATCAGTGTTGTTTAAATATGTAGATGTTTTGCTTATGTCCTTCCATGCCACCCAGCAGGTCATTCCCTAGGCTGTAGGTGTGCTGGCCATTTTTCCTCCCTAGGTGCAGCACTTTGCATTTCTCCCTGTTGAACTGCATTCTGTAATTCTGCATTCCATACTTATAAAAGCAGAGAGAGCGAACAAGTTGCCTAGGGAAGCTGTACAATCTCCTTCACTGGAAGCTTACAAGAAAAGGCAACTGGGATGGTTCAGCAAGAGTGAATCCTGCAACTGGACAAGGGTTGGACTGGATGACCCTTGAGGTCCCTTCCAACCCTCTGCAATTGTGTTTAACTTTTTAAAAATTCCCTGTTACACATGTATGACATGTTTACAAAGCTATTTAGGATCAGCCAGATTCTTAATGCAAATAAGTCTAGGAAGGTATAACTTGGCCTGCCTGAGAAATATAGCAATTCTTAACACTTTGAAAATTTTAGATCTAGGTTTACTGCATTTCTGAGGTAGAAGAGCTTAGGACAAGAGACAACAGAACCTTTCACCCAGGGATCTGTGTTTCAGAAGGCTCAGGTTAGCAGTACCCAAAATTCATTGCTGTCTGAATAAGGCAAGTTGCTCATCTGAACAGATAATTGATGCCATCAATCTCCCTTGGTACCAGCCTCAGAAATGACATTGAGTGCTGAACAGGTCAGAGACCAACTATCCTTACATGTTTCCAGCCACGCAGCTCTGCAATTAACTTCAACAAGAAGTCTACAAGACTCACTATTTCATTTATATTTAAAGTGCATTATGACCTTCCCTCTTTTCCTGCTCTTAACCTCTAACACTGATGGTTTCATTTCACAGAACCATCTGTGAAGAGAGAGAACCTGGAACATTGCCACAAAGTATTGCAAAAGCTCTATGCTGAATGTGTTAGATCAGGGGTGTTCAACCTCCAGCACACAGGTCAAATGTGGCCATGGAGCCATGGCATCTGGCCCATGGGGGCTCCCTATGGGTTGGCAAATTTGGTGGTGAGGGAGCAGTGGCAACTAATACTATTACCCCTCCCCTGCTGCCAAATTCCCAAGCCCTGTGGACCAAATTGGGGTTGGCCATGCTCCGCCCCCCAGGGCCAGACTGGGGCTGAGCCACACCTATGGGCTCAGATCAAGGCTGGGCTATTCCCTAACCCCCTTCTCCCCGCCACGCACAGCTGGACCAAGCCCTGCCTTGCCTGTCCCTCACACTGGATTGGGCCCATTCACTGGAGCACTGTCTGTCTGGCCAGCAGGGCAAAAAGGCTGGGTACCACTGTGTAAGATTAGTCTATAACTTACCTGTGGCTTGCAGTAGCTGCAACCAGTTTCTTCTCCAAGGCCTGGATATCATCCACTGTCAATCTTACCAGGCGTACACCAGCCAGCCTTAGCAGCGGTGAATGGTGTTGAGCCTTACCAAGGATGTAACAGAGCTGCTGGATGAGAAACCAGGAGGCTCCAGGCCCGGTTTGCGGCCTCCCGCTGATGCAGGGCGGGGCCAGGCCTGCCCCCCGCGTGTCAGCCCTTGCCGAGGAGAGCACCTCTCTTCCTAGCCTTAAAAACATTCACCTCTTCACGAAGTTTTGCCTCTTGCAGAAGAAAGCTGGATTTCCCTTGCAGCGCTCGGGAAGAGCTGCCTCTTGTGAGTCCCAGCTCCTGTCTCCAGGCTGGCTGGGCCTCACCTGAGCTTCCCCGTACTCTTATTTGGTTGGGAAACCAAATGATATGAAATACCTAGGGAAATTGCCTTTGACAGCGTGTGTGGGGCAAGCTCCAGCCCAGAAGGCAGCAAAATGTCTGTTCGCCCCAGGGATGGGCAGCCTTAGACCAGGTTGCACTTGGATGGTGGAAGCTGTGCTGCTAACTAAAATAACAGTCAAATCTTGTTTGGATCTGCTAACACCGTTGTGAAGGCACACGCTGTGATTACATTTAAATAAGGGCGAGCTAATTTAATGACTGCTAATGACACTTGCAGGTACGTGAGCAAAAATAATAAGGGACTGAAGTGTTCATCTTCAAGGCATAAAGGTCTCCTTGGATGTTTAGCAAGGAATTTTCCTCTGGCATTGCAGTCAGGTGGGTGCGTCTTGGGTGTCTGGCCTTTCTCTGAAGTACCAGGGGTTGGCTGCTGTTCATCAGCCAGCATTTCTGGCCCACACTGCCAAATCCTGCGTGTAATATAATGAAACAAGCATGGGAAGAAATTTACATTACATCTCTTTTGGATGGTGTTAGGCCTTGTGGCCTTGTATATAGCAAAACATCTGAGTCCTCTTTCAACTGGGTTAAAATCCTAAGCAATGTGTCAGCAAGAAGATTGCGGTGGAAAGTAGGCTGGGCTTGTTTGATAATTAAAAAGACTGTGGCAGCTTCCTCTCTTGGAACACTTACACTTTTGGTTGAAGGGATTGTTGCCAAGATTGGTAAGCTCGAGGGGTTTACATTTGATTTGATCCGGGCAATGCTATATTTCCATGTTTTTTCTAGGTGTTTCCAGGCTTCATGAATCAAAATACTCTGTCCTGCAGTAGACTTGCACTTGGCGTTGTGTTTAGCTCAGCTGAAACAGACCTGGAGTGAAAGTAAATTGCCCTGATCACTATCATCCTGTCCTAACTGTTGAGTTAAGGACAGGTAACGCAAAAGGTACAGTATAAGCACAATCTTTAAGGGGCACAGGGAGATAGAGACTAACATTTGCCTTTCCCACACTTAGGCATTTGGACATCACAGTCGTGCCCAGAGTGCTCCCTCGAGAGCAGACTGAAACTAACCAAGACTTGCTTACTGCTTCTCAGCTGCTGCTTCTGTTAACTTTATGGCTGAATCAAGAGCAGCAGCATTAGTCTAATCTTAGGGGTGGAAGAAAAGAAAATCTTTGAGAGGAAGAGACGCACTAAGATGCAGGGTGTGTCTAGGGCAATGGTACTCAACCTTTTTAGATTCAGGGCACCCCTTGTTAAATTTGTGGCACCTGCCAGCTCTTACCTTCACTTGTTTCTTGATGGGAAAAGTAGCAGAGCAATTTTTTGCAATAGAAGAACTCGAAAGACCACAACAGGTCAGAATGGTTTTGATTTTATGGGTTCCTATTTGAAATCTTGTGAATTTTACAGGTGTTTTTACACCTAATAGTGCAGCGTGCCATGCAGTATCCTAAAAAGAATATAATGGCATCCCAGGGTGCCATGGTACCCTGGTTGAGAATCACCGGTCTATGATTTGGAAGATGAGGTCCACAAATGATATATGGGGCTGTGTTGCTGTTGCACGCCAAATGTGTTCCCATGATTTCTGGGGCTGCAGTGTCTGTGTGCTCCATGGAAGCAAAGCAACCAGACCTTAGGAGAAAGAGATCTTATTTGTTTACTAGCCCATACTTTAAGCCAACAGAAAAAGGAAACAGGCTCAATATCTTACTGTAGGTTCTTAATTTGTTCCTCTTTAGCTAGGCAGAGTCATTGAGAAAGCAGGGATATCCCAGGAGATGTCTTTAACCCAGAAAAAAAGGAAGAAGAGTGAAATTGGGGTCAAGTAGGGTGTATTGCTCCAATATAGCAAAAGAGAAACAAAGGGAGGAGAGAAGTGTGCAGAAAGTGAGAAAGAAGATCAGGCAAAAATTGAAAGGAAAAAAGTGATTATGGCATTGTGGGGATAGATCGGATTTCAGGTTTTTGGTTGTTACCCTGATGTAATAAAATAATCAAAAGCAATAAGATCTCTTCCTCCAGTGGGCATTTCTTTCTCAGCCCATGGTTGCAAGTTTGAGAGAGAGTCAGTTTCCTCATCCAGCTGGCAGCAGTCCCATTTAAGAAAAGTTCAAAATGGGTCTGCATTCATGGGAAGTTGGGGCAGCCCATCTGATCTCTATATTTTGTTGTTAATTGACTTAGCTTGGTGGAAGAAAAAAAAAGTGAACATCAAAGTCATTCTGAATTTCCTACGGCAGTAAATGAATGTGTGCTCCTACAGTCTAGTTTTCATGATCAGCCTATCCACAGTAACTGCTGAATGTGAGAGAATAGCACTACAGCAGAGGTTCCCAATCTGTGGTGCGGGTACCACTAGTGATACACAAACAACCCGTAAGTAGTACACGTTAACAGATTTATTATAAGTAATTTATATGACAAAAAATTTACTGGTGGTGCTTAAGGTTGAATTGAAAAAATTGGTGGTGGTAAGGCTGTATCATTTTAAATTGGTGGTGCTCAATCTATCAGTTCGGGAACTGCTGTACTACAGAAATAGGTCAAGGTGTCTGTGATAATGAGGGTGGAAAATGTTGGTGTAGAGAGTGATGGAGAGATTTCAAGCTTCCGTAAGGTTACTATAGAGCAATTTATTTTTCTTAATATTGGGGGATTGCCAGTGTCATCATGATTCAGGAAACAAAGTGATCAAACAGCCTTGTGGTGTGTATAGAAACAGTGTTTTTACAGTCCTTTCTGTGGTGCTGCAACTCCTGAATATACCTGTAGGGGGAGTCCTACATTTTTTTTTCTGTAGATTCTGCCATTGTTTGAGAAGAGTCGTGAAACCTGGATTTCTTGCTTTTAGGAATCAAAGCCTTCTTTGATACTGTCTTTTTTTCGATACAGAATATATATATATTCTGGAGAGAGATGGATGTATCTATATAAAAATACTCTGTGATGTCATTTGTTGGTATAGTGTGAAGATTGTGAAACTTCTGGGGAATACATCTGCAGAGCAGCTATCTTCTGTTATGTACTCTGGCTAAATTATGGTTCTTTTAATGCATGGCTCACATATTGGGGAACAGTGGCTACAGCATTTGTCCAAATGTTCCTTGTTCTTGCAGGTGTTCTAAGGAATTGGAACCATGACGGACTCCAAGTATTTCACAACTAATAAAAAAGGTGAGCTTTAAACTATTCTAGTGTATTGGAGGCTCCTGGGGACAGTGAGTGCCTATTTTAAAATGAGGTTTTTAACTCCATACAACAGAGTTTGTGCTTTCTTATGTGCTGTGTCCCCATTTCTCTTCTTAGTCATCCAGAAGCTGTTCAAAAGTAGGCCATAAAACAGTTCGAACACCCAGCCCCCTCCCACATGATGTCAAAAGACAGGATTGATGAATTGAACATGCTTGCAGTATGCAAACAAGGCAGCCCCAATTACCTTTTCTGGCTCTGTATTACTTTCTGGAAGGTCAAAAACAGAACTTTGGGATTTGAAACATACAGCAGCCTTTTATAGAGATTTATATACAGGGCAAAGTGGTCGGGACTGCAGGCAGTGCATTTAAAAGTGGACCTAACTAGAAGCGTGCTTGGGTTAGCTGGAAGGAAAAAGCAGAGTTTAAGGATGCAGACTAGTTGTCTGTGTAGTTGTAGCCATTGGGAGTGTGGGGAAAGTTGGGCCACAAGTCTCAGATAGTATGTATGTGTTTTTAAAATATTATGGGTCTCTTCTTGCTGCCCCTTGCCAGTCCTGGTGAAATCTACCAAAGGAGGAAGACCCATGCACTTTTCTCACCTTTGTCCTTCACATGACTTCCTCTTGGGTTTATAGTAACTATGATGGCTGCCTAGTGATATACTATAAAATGTGTTGAAAAGAGAGGTTTTTTCTGAGTAACTTGATTCATGGGCATAAAAAAGGCATAATGCACACATCAGGGTAGTTGTGGACTTCCTCCTTCATTGTGAAGTCATTTTTTCTTAGTTTAACTTCTAGCATAAAGGACTAATGGAAATTATGGAACATTCATGCCAAACCCACTGAACTTGGCCTTTTCCAGTCGCAGTGGGCCTGTCGAACTAATCCTACATTGGATACTGCCAAGATCAAAGTCCTGATTGAGGGGAGAATGTTGGTTTGATTATGTCGTCCATAGCCCCTCTACAGTGACAGAGTAGCTAGATGTTTCTGTTGACCAGTTACTAGTAACTGTGTGATGACATTGATGTCATTATGCTTCAGAGTCAACACACCCTTGGATCTAATGGAGTTCACATCTTTCTGAGAAACAACAGCACTCTCAACTTACTTCTCTTTGACTGAATCTGCAGGTTCTCACTGAGATGATTATACGAGGCCTCAAAACTGTACATCCTTACTCAGCGGAAAGGGAAAATGCTGGTGGTGCATACCGACCGGTTCAGTCAGGCTCCTGGGCAGGATCTCAGCCTGTTTATGATCTGGATGTCTTTTTCAGGTAGCTGGCAATATAAACAGACACCCCAGCATTCCCCAGAACAATAATTTCATTCCTTTTCAGGAGCCCTGCTAGTGAATGCTACCAAGGAAGAGAATGTACCTCACTGTAAAATACCGTGTTCATTTATAGCCCTGTAGAAGTAATTCATAACAACTCGGCAATCTTCTAGCAGCTAGTTTTGCTGCTGCTGTTTCCTATGGAAGCAGTGGCTTGCTATTACCTGGGCCAATCAGCCGATGAAGCAAGAGGGCCAGCATCTCTGCAGCACTTTCTTTTTGATTTCCTGGCCTTGCCTAATTTAAAACTCTTGGCACCCAGTACATTCATGACGCAGATGGAACAAATGGCTGGGCCTGAGAACCTGAGGCAATGCTTAATGAGAAGAACAGGATTTATGCACCTCTCTTCTCTCTCAGCAACCCTGGCTGCTGCACCCTGTTTCCAAACATGCCAGCCCACTAGGCTTCCTTAAAATTGCCGTTTGGATTAGAACATTTTTAAGGATATTTATTGCATCCTTAATTTAAAGGAGCTGGCAAAAAATCCCAAGCAGGCTCCTTTATCCAGTCTGTGGTTTCATTGGCCTGTTTCATTGCTGGCTTATAAACTTGATCTACAGTAGTCCCTGACACTAACAAATCCAGTTCCTCGTGTATTCTTTATTGTTTTCAACTCCCTTTTCCTGTTTTGTTTGCCTTTAGAAAATTGTGCTCACTTCCTTCACCTGTAGTTTGGCATGGTGGAATCAACAATAACACACCATACCCCCAGGGGACTGTTGTCATATGCTGATTTATCTGTTCCTCTTCCTGTTTAAACGGTGATCAGGAAAAGCTGGAAAACTAGGGTGGGAAATGCTTCTTTGGTTTCAGAGCTGCGCACTCAGATCCAAGAGTCTCATCCACATACCTACTAGAGGCCCAAAGAATATCTTCTCTGTTGGCTGGTTCTGTATCTCTGCTAATCGTTAAGGGAATAGGTACCTGTCACATTATTCAGCCCTCATACTGCAGTTGTAGGTTCTGTAGAAGACTCCTATGATAGATGGGACCATACCTTATCAGTGGTATATGGGAAACAATGGTTCAGACCTTGCAATGTAGCCTTGAAAGAGGTGTTTTGTCCCCAAAAGCTCATCTCTGCAGTTAGCCTGGACTTCTGCCATTCTGTGTGTCCTTATCGGATAGCTTGTATCCAGTGGTGATGCTGCCTTCTCTGTGTTCCTGCAAACCATCTCCAGTTGGAGGGAAAGTTATTTCCCTTCCCAGGCCAGCTGGATTCTATAGATAGATATTGTCCAAGCAGGTTCAGGAATCTGCTGTGGATTGAGGTTTACTTTATGGCTGCAGGGATCCGTCCTCAATTGATTTCTCTACACGGTAACAGCCGGAAGAGTTAATCTCATAGAAGGTCCCTTCAGTCACTTTATGGATGGCATCAGGAATCCAGGCCTTGCACTTCCCCTGGTTTCTGTGCTTGTTAGCAATAGTTCTCCCTTTTTTAACCTTGCATGTATTTTTCTGTTGGAGTAAAATTGATGCAGCTGTTCCTGCAATGTCTGTATTGCACTGTGACCTGTGTCATCTGCTGTTTCCTCATTTGTGCTTTGAGGAAGCAAATGATGATAACTAAAGGTAGGACAGTCCAGAGAAAATAATTAGCTGAACTGAGCCACTGTTTCTTACATTTTCTGTTCCAGGATGGCCTCTCTCTTCCCCCAGGTTTTTGTTTGATCCTTGATATGCTTCAGTGGCTAATTTAGTGATGCTGATCTAATGTTCCTTGAAAGTGGCAAGTTTTGATTGTACTTCATTACTTTTATTAAACATTTTGAAGCCACATCCTCCATATTATTATTACTGCAGCTCTGAAGATTGCCTTATCACTGTATCATAACCTCCATACATTTTGCAGGCCCCATGTGCTACTGCACCAATTCTCTGACTGTAGCGGACTGAAAAGAATGTCCTTAGGATACCATCAGCACTGCTCTTTAACTCAACAGGTTAGCTCAGTTAATCTTTCCTTCTTCTTGTCACAGGCTACCTCAGCTTGGATTGGAAAAGTCCAATAATCAAATTGGCACACACATGGTGGTTTTCTGGTTTCCCAGTAGCTAATGAATCACTTGCACTAGCCTAGAGGCAATGGCATTTACTTTTCACCTGTAGTGGTGGCACAAATCATTCTTCAGGGAGCCCTAAAGCTAGCCTTTCTCTTCATCTGAGCTTCAGGCTGTTGTGTCCCTTTACAGGAGAGATCTTCGAGCTCAAGGCTGAGCTCAACAATGAAAAGAAAGAGAAGAGGAAAGAAGCTGTGAAGAAGGTTATTGCTGCCATGACTGTAGGGAAGGATGTAAGGTAAATGCTGCTTTTGCTCTTCCTGGTGGTCTAACTTCAGCAGGTCCAGTCCTCCCCTATCCTACCTGGGGATCTTTCGCTCCTGAATTGGGGTACAATGAACAGCTTAATCTTGGAGGGGCTGGCAGAACCAAGGGGCTTTGCAGGTTTGGGGTCTGGGTTCTTTATTAGATCAATGGGAGTTAGTGGCAATATGGGGGAAATTTTATCTGTCTTTGGCAGCCCTTTTGCTTGGTTCAAACCAGTTCTCACTTGGTGATTTCATGAACAGTGATTTAATCACAGAATGAAAAAGTAACCAGTCCCAGATAAGCCAAAAGCTGTGTAGTTGTTTAAAACCTGTTTGTAACTCAGCTATTTTAGATGTCCTATCTGAGCTGACATTTTCAAATCAAGTTGTTAATCCAGAATTTTTTTTAAAGTTTTAAAAAGGCATTGTTTTTCAGATACCTCTTAGCTTGTGATAAAGTCATTAAACTGGGCCTTTAACACTTAATCGCGCTTGCTAAAGGGAAACCTTTAAATCAAAGGCAAATGACTGCCGATATTTTTCTTTTGTAGCAGCTGAAGTGACTTGAGTCAAGGCTTTCTCCTGTCAGCTTCTCCTAGATCCTGCAGTAAAGTCATAATAGTCCTGGATTCATGGTGACATGGTCTGTTGCCAGGAAAATAAATGTAAGGTTGCAGGTTTAGCAGCATGACTTAATTGCAGGATGAAGGAGCAAATGAAGCGTTGGAGGGAAGCATCTTTCAGTTAGCCAAAGACCTTAACCTTTAGATTCTCATAATGGACCTGAGATATGGAGATCCCGTATAACCTCTGAGTTTCCTCTGCAATGCTACTTACTAGTTGCCATTTGGTATTTATGTAAGACTCTGGTTATTGCAGTTTTAATTTCTTAATCGTTTTAGATTTTACCAGCCTGAAATGTGCTATATAGGTTCCTCTAAACAAGGCTCCATTCTCAAGCAAAAAAATCTGAGGATTTATTTGTTTCCTGCTGTTGCCAGTTAACCCCCAAAGCTGGGCACATTAACATTTTGTCTTGTTCTGTCAACTTCCTAATTGGATCCAATTTTGTATGAGCACTTTATTTTACCTGCTTCAGGCACCAGTTTAATCCAGGAGGAGATTAAATGATTAAACAGTTACAAAGTCCCCTGCAAACTGCTTTTGAAGAGGAGAGTGACCTCTAATTTGAGCACAGAGTAGTCATAACAGAATATATGGGATATGTTCCAGTGTTCCCCTGGCCTCAGTCAGTAATGTTACCATGTAGTCAGGAAGCTCCCTTTCCCTTTGCATATGGTAAATGTAACTTTTCTCTCCCTTTGCCCCACTCTCATTTTATGCAGCTCTCTCTTTCCTGATGTGGTGAATTGCATGCAGACTGACAACCTGGAGCTGAAGAAGCTGGTGTATCTGTATCTAATGAACTATGCCAAAAGTCAGCCAGATATGGCTATTATGGCTGTGAACAGCTTTGTGAAGGTAACATGGAGCAAGGCTCATTAGAAGGCTCCCTCCTATGGTTCTTGTCATTGTGCCTGCTTTGGTGTGTACTGTTTATCACATGTAGTCTGTGGCTTCGTGCTCGAAAGTTGCTGGACTGAATTGGGATTGTGTCTAAGGAAGCAAAATTATCAGTGGACCAGACCAATGGGCCCATCTGAAATTGTTCCCTGTCTCCATCAGTAGGCAACACCAGGTGCTTTAAAGCAGGGGCAAGAAAAGTTCAGCCCACGGGCTGGATCCAGCTGGCAGTGGACTCCATTTCCTAACAGTGCCTGCCTGCATGGCTGGGGCTGATTTCCATGGAGACTAGAGCAGCAGTCGCACTGATAGCGGAAGGCCAGGGTTTCCATGGAGACCAGCCCCAGCAATGCTGGCAGAGTATGTGGCAGGGCAGGGAGCTGCTCTGGGGCTGGGCTGGGATCTTGCAGCAGTGACAATGTGGTCTGGAGCCGGGGTAGAGCCATGATCTGCAGCCTGCATGCTCTGGGCTGGGGAGTGTAGGCAGTGGATTGTGACTCCTCGGCTCACAGATTTTCCCTTTTAAAGGAGACAATCACGGGAAACCATGGGTTTCCCCTTGCAGGCAGGCAGAGTTCCAGCCTACAAGGCTGCTTAGGCCTCAGGGGAGTGGGAGAAGGGTGATTGGGGTCAGGGGACCATGTTCATGCGCACGCACAAACATGCACATGGATCAGAATGCAGACAGGCAGCATGGTAAAAAGCAGCTCTCTGGAAGTAAGTTTATGGGGTGGGGGGCATAGGCGATGTATGGGAGAACATGTGCCTCCCCCTTTCAGATTTCTGCACCTACAGTGGGGCTTGGGGCTGCCGCCTGGCCAGACCAGCACTGAGCAGGTGCTGCCTCTGCAGTGCAGTGTGCAGGACCTGGCACAGGAGGGTGGAGTGGGACAGGGAGGCTCAGTGCTGCTGCCGCTGCTGCCCCTAGGAGTGCTACACCACCCTGGCCACCAAGGTGGGCAGGGGGGGCAGAACTCCATGGTGCCGCCACTGCAGCACCTCACCTTGGTGGCCATGGCATGGGCATATCAGGGCTGCTCAGTGCCCCAGAGCATCAGGGGGGGGACAGTTGCAGCTGGACCCGTGTCTTGGTGAGTGAAGGAAGCAGGGGGAGCTCTAATTTGCTATGATAAAAACCAACATCAAATACCAAAATATGTAGGTATTTAGAATTTATCTTATTATAATGATTGAGGTACTGGTAGACTTCCAAATTGCTTTAAAATTGTAAATATATAAATAAAACATTGTGTTCAGCTGATCCCTATGTATATGGTTGCGTTTCATTTTATTGCGGAAAAACGTGGATTTGGGGTTTTTTAATTAGAGACTTTGTGATTTTTTTGCTTACTGTCAGGCACAGCTGTGGCTCCATCCCCTCCCAGGACATGGAGCACATGGAAGCTCTGGCTCCTGCCTGACCACACGGCAATATCCTGGGGCCAGAGCTCCTGCTGCCACTGCTGCCTCAGC
>NW_005843099.1:43979-50617 GCF_000455745.1 Alligator sinensis
CTAAGTGGTGGGGGGGAGGGAAGGCTGTAGAGATGAAGGCAGTGGGGAACGGGGGGGGCGCAAAGGTAGAGGCTGTGGGGAGTGGGAGGTAAAGGACAGTCAGTGGTAGGTAGACGGGGCAGGCAGGGGAGCAAGGGGCACAGGCATGATGGAGGGGGCAGGCTGCAGGGGAGAGAAGTGGGCGGGGGCACAGATTTATACATTTTCCATATATGGAATCTAATTTTTGGAATGGGTCACCTTAAATTAAGTTGTCTTCGTTTCAGATAAATCTGGTAAATTAGAACATGTCTGAGCTTCTAGCATGGCAGTAGGGGGGTGTCCTTCCTGGTTACAGGGAGGAAATCCAGTTCAGAATGGACTTTTGCTTTCCTGGCTAATTAAATTTTAGATGAGACTCAGCAGACTTCTAGGGCAGTGCACTCTTACCCATTACACCTTAAGCCCTTGCTTCGTTTATGACAAATTAGTGAGTAGATCTAATACTTTGACCACCTTTTTCTTTGGAAGGAAATGTTTTATCTCTGACTTCCCCTTTAATGTGCTACAAGGAACAAGGGTTGGTCAAATGAAAGTGTGTTTGAGATAATTTATGGTAAGTCAGCATTTCAGCTACAACTTGTCATCTCCGGGGTCTGTAAGAAAATAGTCTCTGTACATTTTAAGCTCAACCCCTTTTTGGTGCTTTTCATTGATAAGGGATTCAATAATTAAAGGAAGTGTGTCTCATGCTTTTGTAAACTAAATTTTGGAGAACTTTCTTGACTGTATATATGTTTGATATGCTAGAAACAGACTGAAGCTAATGCTTGAATTTGTAAAATCAGGGTTTGAAAGTTGCACTGTCTGAGGCATTGAACCTGCTACGTGCATTTCTGCCTCTGAAAAGTACATCTATGTTGATATATCTTTAACTAGGGTCTGATATGTCAGATGGATTACTGTTGAGTCTATAAAATCTCAGCTTCAAGGCAATGCTGTGTAGAACTCTGTTTCTAGACCTGATGGTCTTCAGGAAGTTTACCTTAATGAAAATCGCCATGAGTTAATTACCATCTTTCACCACTTGAATTCTCTGATTTGAGCAGTGACTAGAATCACAGATGTGTTAATGTGCTGAAAGCCAAGAGTTTCTAGCTTTCAGGGTAATAGGGCATGTTTTTTGTAATAGGGCATGTAGTTGGAACTATGATTTTGCTGTCCAGTTCATGGATGTGTTAACTGGAGATTATTCAAACCTTGAAAAGAACAGAAAGTATCTTGTTCTGTAGGTCTGATCAAGGCCTTACCTTGTTTGGACATGCCCTGACAACTAGGTTGGGTTCCAGTCCTTGCATCCTGTGTGCTTCAAGGCTCTAGGGCTTGAACAGCTTGTAGATGCTGCCCATGGCTCAGCTGGGGTCTCTTGGTATGCAGAGCCTTGATTTAGCATACCTTCACCCAAAAGCTAGAACCTATAATCCATCTATTTGTCACCCTGCATCTGATGCTGACCCATCTGTAGCTTAAATGCACGCTTTCCCCAGGGGCATTCTAGGCTGTGGTTTAGCCCTTCAAGGATAGCTGATAGTAAAAGCAAACATGAAGACACATTTGTTTGCGCACATTTGTATGCACACAGGTGGCTTAGCGCAAGGATTCTGAAAGCACCATTGCTCATTATTAAATAACCTGAAAAATGCACAGATCTATGAACCCTGCATGCATTTTCCATGCTTTAGCTTCCTTACCACTCTAAAGTATGTTGAGGGCTGAGGTCAGGTCCTCTGTGGTGATGTGGGATCCTTTTGTGATGCTCCCAGTTTGTCTTCTGAACCATGGAGTCCTTTCAGGTCACCTCCTTTCTGGCCTTGCCTGCTCCTACTGCTAAACCATGATTTCCCACTACAGAAAACATACTTACCTATTCCTCTCTCCTGTTCAGTACTTTGTGTGAGGGTCATCCCCTTGTTTTTTCTGAGTTCTTTATATACTGTTTCTTTATTACTTCTGTCCCATCATTCTGCTTGGGGGGGAATATTGATTCTCCACTAGCCCCAACAGAGGACCATGGTCAGACTGGCTTCCCTGTTCTATTCATCTCAACATGTACCTGGTTTTGGTCAAAGCATAGTTGTTAAGCTAAATACTCTCTCCATGGACCCTTGTCTAATGAGTACAAGCCACAAGTGTCCTCTGCCGGGGGGGTACACATTCATGAGGCTTTCATAATCCACCAGTCCCATGGCAATCCCAGAGGTCGGCCAAGAGCACCCTTCTGCAAATACGGAGTATGTCAAGTTTGCTTGGCAAAAATGTGTCAGAGGTTGTTCTCTGCCATTTTTCCTCAACTCTAGAACTCTTCCTTTTGAGGTCTGCCAGAGTCCAAGCCTGGACATGTTTTGGAAGCACTAGAAGACCTTTGCATTTGGTCAGGCATTTAGCAAGCAAAGCCATGCTGAGATACTCTTTAGTGGGTTTCTGTTTTATATTCCCCTTTTAAGTTGTTTTGTTTTCTTGCTCTTTTTTTTCTTGTCAGTCTCCTATTCTGTTCTCTTACTGTGAGTTGCCTTGAAGCTTTATTGGGACAGGTAGCATATATATTGCATGCGTAAATAAATAATAAATAAGTCTGCATAGTAATGAGTGCACAACAACTTCATCACCACAGCCAGAATGCCTGAACTTACAGTAGGTTCTTAAAATTATTGCAGTTTGTCCTTTCAACGTATACCCTCATTTTCTATACCTTGGTAGATTTCTTGACTATCTTCCATGGTTGAAATGAAATTTTGGTTCACCTGGTACCTCTTCTCAGTATATCAAGCGCCCTTTCCTTCCAAACAAATGCAGAAAAAATGTGTTGTAGATCCACATTAAAGTAAGAGAAGCATCAACCTATATGAGTTGGAAGGGTGATGGTGATGAAGAATCAGTTCCACCACAAACCTGCACTCTGGTTGGTGGCAGCTGAGAAGCAGGGCTAGAATACTTGTCAGTTGTGGCTGCATTTGTCTTTATTAAAGTGGTTATGAACCAGTGTCTGGTTCTTCAGTGTAGCTGAATAGGACTGGCACTTTAACCAGCCCATGAGTCAGCTGCCTCTTAAATCTGGCTGAAATCTTGGAATTGATCCCTCCTCTTCCCCAGTTAATAAGAAAAGCCTGTATTTCATAATTATAGTCTCTTTTTGTAATCAACCAGCTTTCGAAGGCAGATGGTAAAATTTACTGTGACTCCTGTTCTTTTCCTATACCGAAAGTTTTAGTCCTGGGAAGAGAGGAACACCACAGTATCAGTGTCATGCAAGTGACACACTTCCCTTTCAGCCAGGGCTGGAGCTGTAATGAGTGACTTCTGAGCAAGTCATCTCTGATCTCCATCATAACAATGGCACCATCTGAAGTGGAGTCCTCAAGGAGGTTGAGGAGGCCCCAGGGGCTCTCTAGTGCTCTCTTCTGCCACCCTAAAAGCTGTTGCTCATTTTCAGTAGTTCTTAGATCTAAATGTGTTTGGGCTGGGGTTAGTTTTTCCAGCCAGGTGGGACATCCAGGTTTAAGACTGTATTGCAGGAAAAGCAGCCAGGCCTTCCAAGTAAATGCAGAGCCTATGCACAGGGAAACAAGTTGTAAGTGAGAAGCACAGAGTAATTTGATTTTAGGTGTGCGCCAGCAAATAAGCACAAAGAGAAGGAAGGCTTTATCAATACAATGACAGCCATGGTAACAAAAGCAAAAGGTATTTGCCCTTGAGAAAGGGAGAAGATTGAGGTGAGTTTGAGAGTCTTGCTTCATGGAATATCATTTTAATGGTCTCCTGCTATTCTCCCCAGGCTCACTTTACCCATTGACTTGGCTGCAGTGCAAGGGAATCATGTATCCAGGTAGATTCATCCCTAAAATTTCCCTGACCTTTAATGTGAAGGTGCTTGCTATAGGTGGTTTGAGCCTAAAAGAAGGCCCTGCACTCCTTTATTGCTCTTTTAGTTCAGTGTTCTTCAGCACAGTTCTGTTCCTTTTTAATGGATGCTAAAGGCTTTGGGTTCAGAAGCTGTAACTTCTTCATATTATAATAAAAGTAAAAAATATGCCCTGCCATAAATATGGTATCGTGGCCCTGATGGTTCGGTTTGAAATAGTGTTCAAGTCATTAAAATGATATTCCATGAAGCAAGACTCTCAAACTCACCTCAATCTTCTCCAACTATTTGGGTTGGTCTAATAAAAGATATCAAATTCACCCAAGGAACCTTGTCTGGCCATGTTGCAATTAATCACTTACATTTTTTCCCTCAAGCTCAGAAGCACTAAATGGGCAGTGCAAACTTTCGTCAGGCTAAGGAAGTTTTAGCAGTTGGTGTGTGCTCTTCCTGGATGGAATGAAAAGTAAAGAAGCCAGGTGCTGGGCTGGGGAGTCAGGTGCCAGGGGAGGTTAAGAGGGCCCCAGCGGGGAGCAGGACGCGGCCGTGGGTAGCTTGTCCAGGGGAGGTTAAGAGGGAGGGCCAGTTCCCCACTGCCATGCACACTCCTGGGGCTCAGGGGAGACCCATGCCCCCTCGATCTGTACCCAGGGCAGGTGCATGCTGCGGGTTCAAGCTTCTGCCCGCTTCCCTTCCCCAGGGCCTCTGGAGCCGGTGCACACGACCCGGTGCAGCTGGGGATAGCGGGGCTGCATGGGGGTTCCTTGCCACCATGAGCTGCCATAGCCGCCCCCCCCCCCCCCCCCCCCCCGCACTACCCTGACGACGCGCCTCCACCTCACTGCAGCTGTGCACACAGGAGGTGTGTCGCCAGGGCGAGGGGGGGGCAGTGTACAAGGATGGGCGAGGAGGTTTTCCACACAGCTCCTCCACTCCCTGCCACACCGGGTCATGGCGGGAGAAGCAGTGCGGCAGGGAACAGTAGGCCCCCTGCTCACCACTGTTCCCCAGCCCTGCCTAGCTCCCTCCCTACAGGGGCCTGAATTCCCCTCTTTCCCCCTGCACTTACCTGCTGGAGCTGCTCTGCAGGCTGCCTGAGGCCACACGCATGTCTATTCATGTGATGCCCACTGTCTTTCTACCTTCTTCCCACTCCCTCCCAGCTCCCTGCAGGCTGGTCATTGCAAAATGGTAAAATCCATGGGTTTCTCTGGTAAAATGAGAAATCCGCGTTTGCTTCTGGTAACAGGCATAATCCACAGTTTACTCCGTTTTTCTGTGGAAAATGGAAAACCCAGATCTCTGCTTATAAGTGAGGAGGGGCAAGCTAGTTTTAAAACATCATCCATTCCCTGAGGGCTATTGTAGCAAAGTCATGGTACAATTGCTCTATCTAGGAATCTGTGTGCAGCAGATGTCAGATTGCAAATACTTATGAGGAAAAGTTTCGTGGGGAAAAGCCTCTTACAAAATTCAGTACTGGAAGAACAACCTAATGAATTTTCTTTCCCCCACCCCTGTCAAGTTTGCAAAGCAGATCTTGCTGTCTTCACTCCCTGTTTATCTACAGTGCAAAGGAGCAGAGATGGTTTTTCTCACCTAGCTGGTGAGAACTGCAAATACTAAGGAACTCTTTAGAGGCAAGATTGCTTTTAAGTCAGAATGGGAATTTAGTAAATAAACTACTTTTCCTTTAGCTTTCTGCAGTTCAGGGGACCTATCCTCTTCAATCACACTTCTTGAAATACTTTTCCCTTCCTTAGCTACTTGTAACACCTTTATCCAGTCCTAGAATTGGGTAAAGATTAGAGAGGAAAAATCCTCTGTTTTTATTTTATATTGTTTGTACATTTGATAACACGTGGATAGTGTCAGTTTCTCTGTAGTGCACACCTTTAATTAACTTTGTCAGGATGAAGAACAACAAAATCTTCCTTGTGCCTTTTGGCTGAACAGAACTTCTTATATTAGCCTTTTTTTTTAAATCCACATAAAATGCACAGGGGTGTATATGCTGGCAGTTTTTCTGTCACAATTGTGCTTTACTTTTCTAGCCAGACAAGGTTCCTTGGGTGAATTTGATATCTTTTATTAGACCAACCCAAATGGCTGGAGAATAGTTATTAAGCAAGCTTTCGGGTTCAAAAACCCTTCGTCAGGCTAAGGAAGCTGCAGCAGTTGGCGTGTGCTCTTCCTGGATGGAATGAAAAGTGAAGAAGCCAGGGGCTGGGCGGGGCTGGGGAGTCAGTTGCCAGGCAGATTATAATGTATCAAAAATCCAATGTCTATGTTTAGTCCATGATCTCTAGTATCCAGCAGGTTGATGAAATGGAGCTCATAGGCTCGTCTCTGGGATGTATTGTGTAAATTTCCCTTGAGGATCAGGACTGAGAGATTGGAGAGAGTGGCCCTCCTGTGAGAAATGTGCCCCCACCGGTAATTGGGTGTTTCTGTCTTTGATGGATTTCTGGTGTGCGTTCATTCTGGTGCGCAGTTGTTGTCTGGTCTCTCCTACATATCTTCCATCAGGGCGTTTGGTGCATTGGATGAGGTATACTACATTCCTGGAGGTGCAGCTGTAAGATCCTGGGATGCTGATGGCTCTGTTGTGGGGTGTAGTAATAGTGGAGATGTGTCGGCAGGTTTTGCATTTCTTGTCATGGCACGGTCTGGATCCTTTTGGTGTGTTCTGGGGTTGAGGAAGTTTGCTTCTGGTGATGAGGTTGGCGAGGTTCGGTGC
>NW_005843099.1:52298-61732 GCF_000455745.1 Alligator sinensis
ATGCATGGATTTCTGTCTTTTAAGTTGTTGTAGTGTATGGTGATTTCCTTCCTGAGTTGGTCTCTTTTGGAGTAGAGTAGGTGAAGTAGATGATTTCTAATTTTCTCTGAAGTTCTTCTGCATAGCTGTGCAGCATATTTGGAGTTGTGTGTAGTAGTCAGGGGATTGTAGATGTTTAGTCCTCGGGGAATGAAGTTGTGTTTCTTGCAAAGGCTTAGAAAATATATGTCGCTGTTGAGTCTAGCTGCATTTTACTTCCATCATCACAATGATCTTTAGCTGGAGAGAGACTATAGATATTAGAGCCTTAGATAACATCCATCAAATCCTGCTGGGCCCAATAATAGCGCAAGGGAGTTTTTTTTATGTTTGGATGCTGTATTTATGCAAAATGATATTGTCACTTGTGTGTTTGACCTGGTACATCAAGTGGCACTGGGATTTTTCAGAGACCTTCAAGGGAGAGATTTGGGCATTCACTGAATTTCAGTGAGTTAAGTGCATAACTCATAGGCCCCTTAGAGAATCCCAGGCTTTGTCCAGCTGTGGCAAGACCTCAGAATCTCAAATTCTCCTTTAATGGCTTGAAAGAGTGAATGGCATGGAAACAATCCCTTCATCAACATGTGGGTGTTTGAATGATGAAGGGCTAGTTTGGCCCAGCCGTTTAATGCCATCTGTAATTTCCATATCTATTGTTTTAACCCCCTTATGACACCTTCTTCATATAAAACAGTGTCTTGAAATTGAGAGGTTTGGAATTCTATACAGTTGTTTTAACCCCCTTATGACACCTTCTTCATATAAAACAGTGTCTTGAAATTGAGAGGTTTGGAATTCTATACAGCTAGATGTTGGCTCAGAGAGCTGCTTATGGCAGTTTGGAGTCCTAGGGTGCTGAAGTCCCATAAGGTTACTTTTCCATGAGGAAAATCAGAGTTGCGGAATCGGTCCATAAAAAATCCAGGCTTGCCCTGTATGTGTGACATCTGCTCGCTGCTGCCTTCCGCAGGCTTCCTGGCTGTCCTGGGGGTAGTTGGATTGATGACTTCAGTCATTAGAGGCAGTGAGTTTATATGAATTAGTGACTGGAGAAAATCAATGCTTGTATTTTTAATAAGGTTATGTGAACTGTTGGAACAGAGATGGAGATTTGGGATTGATAGTCCATCCTTTACAAGACACTTCCACTGGGCTCAGTTATGCAGTAGATCTGTCCATCAGCTGGGATTCTAAAGGAACCTGTTTCCGCCCCTGGGCCATCATTAGTACTTTTGATTAAAGCTGGTGGACAACAGCTTGAAAAATCCCTCAGTAGATGATCCTTTAAGTATATTTCCTAGGGATACATGTAAGATCCCTCATGTCTGATAAACTCTAAATGTAATTCCAGCAGGAAGCAAAGAAGGTAAGTTTCTTCAAGCTTTTATGTTGGAAAGCAGGGGGACATAAAACTGTCACTGATTTTTGGCAGCTTGGGAGTACCAGGTTTGATGGACTCTGTTTGTGGTGATCATTTCCCACTATTCTATGTCCCACAGCTGTTTGTCATTTGTGTACATATCAAACCATACAGCTACTGACTTGCCCAGAATTTCCTGCAATCAGTAATAAATCAGGGCAGGTGGTGAAAAGCCAACGTTTTTTGCTCTTTCCAGCCAGAGAAGAGAAGGTTCTTACTACTCTTCTTGTGTTCCTTTTAGAGGCAGTAGAACTTAGGTGTTTGGCTTTTACAGGGGCAAGGCTGGTAGCTGGGACTCCCCCTAGATGTTTAGGGGACCTGTCAACTGAATGATCTCTTTCAAGATGTGTGTGTTTTTTTGTTTTTTTTCCCATTCTGCCCTGAATTAATACCAGGCTTTCACATGATGTTTGCTTGGATACACAGTGCCCTTTCGAGGCAGCTGGTCCTGTCCTTTGAAGCATAAGGAGAAGACCTTTTTTCCTATGTTTGATTACAAAGCTGCATGTGGAGTAGCCCAAGAAGATATTTGCTTGTGGTCTTTTCAGTTTCACTGAGAGGGGACAATTTTTTTTAGCAGGAATTAATAAGGCTTTGCCTGTCCTCCCTCCTGAATCCAGCACCTTGACCAGGAGAAACCACTGTGGTAAATTAACCTTCAGCTGTCATGAATGACCATATCTGTTTCTAAAGCATTTACACTACAGTTCTGCACTAAATTAAGTGAAAATGGGAAAAGTATCAAAGGCAATGATTGTCCCATTTTCCTGGGTTAACCGCTTCAACCAGGCTGGGGAATCTTAATAAATCATCTCACCTACCATCCAGCAGAACAAACCTAGAATGGCCTACCTGATCCCAAGGAGGGTTAAGTGGAGCGGGTGTTACCCGTCAGAGGTATCCTCCAAAAATTCAACAAGGCAGCAACACAAAACTGATTGACACATTCATTCCCGGCAGCCCTCCCTGGTTTTTTGGGGTGTATTCACAGGAAGAGTGTTGATTTGAGGAGCAAGGGCAGGGAGGGGTGCAGAAGACATCTAGTATATTTATTTATTTATTTATTTATTTATTCTGTCATTAGTTGGACTTTGTACATCCTTATCTTTTAACAATGACCAGGGTGAGAATTTATCCATTTCCAAGGGCAGAAGGGTTGTCTATATAACATTTAACCTCATTACAGTCTTTTATTAAAGGCATCAGTTAACCTGACTAGATATATTTTACCAGCCTCCTGTGATGGGGTCCACAGGGATTTTGTCTGTATCTGATATAGATTAATATATTCATTTCTTTCCTATTCAGAAAGTCCAGCTCATCACTGCTTTCCTCAATGTGAAATTAAATTGGTTGTGTTGCTGTGAAGCTGATCACCAAGTGCTATATAAAAAATTACACCAAATAAGTTTCATCTTTGGGTAAACACCAATATTTGCTAACAAGCTCCTTTTCTTTGATCTTGGGCTTTCACTAGGTGAAAGCAGGCCTGACTGGAAATTTGAAAGAAAGAGTAGCTATCCAAGTACAAACAGCCTCTATCCCTGCAGGATATTCTCTCTCATGTATAAAGGTGTACCCAGCCTGGCTAGAGCCCTTTTTTCTTAACGAATTCATGTTTTCTTTGGAACCAAAAAGTCTTCCTCTTCTTTTGATGAGATGTGAGAATGCAGAGCAGCTGCCATTTCGCATAAGCATAATGTTTAGCTTACGGCAAGAAATCCTCATTTCTAGTGTGTACTGGGTTTTTCTTTCCGGGGAGATGGTAAATATTTCTTCAAGAGAAGGCAAGAGGGGTATAGGATGGAAACCTCCTCTTTAATGACACACACATCCAGCATGATGGGTTTTTATTGTCTCTATCAGCTGCCTCTGCCACATGGTACATCATTCAAGTTGGTTGCTGCATAGAGTAATAACTCCATCTGCAGTCTGCTGATTGCTGGGTAATTGAGCAAAAGTTGGGATGTGTATTCCTACCAATCCAAATCTTCCTTATTTTTCTGTTGTCTGGCTCTAAATTACAGTGACCTTGTTAGCAGCAGACATTTGCCCTTACAGTAATATTTTGTTATGAAGGAGTCATGGGGCATTTAGACTTAAGTGTTCAGGTGCCACACTACTAATATAGAAGTCCATAAGAAGGAATGCATGTAGATGTGTGCAAGTATACCCTTAAGCTGGACATCCTAAAACTTCACATTTCTGTTATTCTTTAAAATGTAATAGCCCATTTGACTTAAAAGGCACTGCCTTTTGAATAGGTTTACATTATGGCCTTTCAGCCTTTGTAGTAATCCTTTTTCCCCCTCTCCCTTCTGACTAAGATGAGCAACATCTGGCTTTTCTTTTTGATTTATTCAGAAGCTGCTCTGTAGTGCTTATTAGGGTAGCTTCTCAGCTTTGCAGACCTGAATTAACTGGAACTCTCAATAGTTGTCTGAAGCGGAGAAAGAAATGACTCTGTTCACAGTCATGTGAGGTCCAGAGTACCTGGTGCTTGTCCAGCGTCCTCCATTAAACTGAAGAGAACCCAGGTCTTTTCCCAGACCTGTTGCTTGATCGCAAGACAACTCTTTCTTTCTCTTTACTGCCCACTCCCTTGGTTCAAAACCAATGTGAGGATAAGTATGGAATTCGGAGAGTCGCCAGCTTAGAAGTATAGACTCTTTCTGGTCATTTTCAATCTCCTGGCTTCCTTTGTTATACTAATAGCTTTGTGTCAGCTTGGTTCAGGAAAGGCATCTCAACTACATTTGCCTTATTTTCCTGAGACGGTATCTTCATTTTTTAAAAACCTCAGTTTTAATGCTCTAGTGTGCAGGGTTATGTCACCTGAATTCAGTATAATTGTGCTACTTCCAGAGATGGCAGATCTTACTGGGTCTGTTAGTATTGTTAATGAGAGAGGCTGGCACTTAATGGAGGAGCAAAAGGTAACTGGGCTCACCTGGCTCTGACTATTGGAGTATCTTCAAACACTTGTAATAAAGCTCCTGGTTTCAGTGTCATGAAATCTACTTATTACTGTTAATGGTGATCCTAGTTCATATGTTTCTAAGGAATTGTTCCTTGGTGTGCACAAGATGCTGGTACTGAAGTTTGTTCTTGCATTTTGAAACCCTGTTGTAGATGGGCTAATCACCAGCCTTTTCAGTAGTCCTGCATGCAAAATGGTCTCTGGGTTGTCTCCATGGCTATTAGAAAGTAAACCACAAGATGGCAATCTTTTAAAGTAGAACATGAACTCCATTTGGATGAGAGAAGATCTTATTCTTTAATTACTTCTCTTGGGGTTCAGGACATAGAGATGTTTGACTTTTTTCAGGAATTGAAAGGTAGCAGGAAAGCACAGTATAAAATGCATCCTGGCCCGTATCGACCTTCTTGCTTTTAAACCCAACAGTATTTTTCTGTCCTGATATTGGTCATGTTGCTACCATTGGTAACTTTTAATCTTCAGAGCAGTCTCTGTAGACAACTCCCCTAGATTCCATGCGTCTTGGGCTCAGTTGGCCTCACTCTTTTTGATTGGTGCCTTCAGGATGTAGTATTGCATGTTAGTCTTGCACATTTCTCCTCTTCAGGCTGTAGTAACACTTGGTACCATTCTCCTAAGTGTGGCTCCGGCAGTGTGACTGAGCACCACATGGCAGGGTTCCACATTTGCATCTAGGCTTCCCATGGGGTTAGGTTACTAGAAGAAAAATGTTATATTCTAGGCCCTGCAAACCTAGGTTCTTGGCTTAGAGCCGAGTTCGTTTTTAATACACCACCATCAGGCCAAGCTAGACTGTCAGTAATATATGTGAAACCTTGTCCTCAGGTTATACAGTTAGTGACTCCTCTGCCAGCCCATTATCTTCAGTCACCTTCTTTTCTGTCCTTGTTTTTCCATTGTTTGAAGCAGGTGTTGATTCCCAAGAAGGGTGGAAATCCAGACTGGACTCTGACTTGTGTTGGACCTGATGAGCTAAAAGGAATAGAATGCATGTAATCAGCTCTAACTTCTATCCCAGGGAAAATCCTTGAATAATTAATCAAGGAATATGTATGCAATAGGCTTGCAGAAGGTGGGATTCTGAACGACAGCCAGCATAGCTTCGTCGCCATGCTGGCTCGAGAGAGTCCAGAGAAGGGCCACCCGTATGATCGGAAACTTGCATGCCAAGCCATATGAGGTAAGGCTGAGGAAGGACCTGGGACTCTTCAGCCTGAAGAAGAGAAGGCTGAGAGGGGGCTTGGTAGCAGCTTACTGCTACATCAGGGGTGTATGTCAAGGGCTCGGTGAACAACTGTTTACCAGGGCACCCTTGGGGAAAGCCAGGAGTAATGGCCACAAACTCCTGGAAGACTGTTTCAGGCTCAACATTAGGAAAAACTTCCTACCACAGCCATGGTAGGAAGCTTGTGGAATAAGCTGCCTCCAGAGGCGGTGCAGTCACCTACCCTGAAGATCTTCAAGAGGAGAGTGGACAGTCACCTTGATGGGGTTATTTGACCCCACTTGTCTTTCCTGCTTGGTTCAGGGAGACTGGACCCAATGATCTTCCGAGGTCCCTTCCAGCCCCTTCCAGTGTATGAATCAGAGCAGATGCGCAGTGAGTGTGTTAATGACAGGGTTCTTTTGTTAGTTTCTATTCACCAGTAAATATCCAGCTCATTTTGTTACAGAATACATGCATGACAAGCACTGAAATGTTCAGTGGCTGTAACAGCACCAAGATAACAACAGCAAAGTGAGTGTGCAGGAAGGAAGGAAGCTTATATTGCAGGCCTTCTGAAATAGGGATTGTCTTTTGATTTTGTGCTTGTTTGTGCAGGGCCTAACACAATAGCATTTTTGTCCATGAGTAGGGCTCCTGAGCTGTACAGTAATACAAATACTAAATTGTCTTGGCTGGAGGTTGATGCAGACAGCTTGGCTGATGGGAGAAAACTGGCTGGGATTAGACACTATGCAGCTGGGACACCATTCTCCTCCTATGCAAAAGCACCCTCTTGGTTTCTAATCTCTTTCCTTTGCCAGTACCTTTATGATCAAAGAATTCAGGAGTTATGCTGATATGCTGAAACTCCTGTATTCTCTTGATGAGCATAAAGAGCAATTATAAAACCAAATGCTTTCGCAGAATATTATTTTTGCTGGGGTGATGCCGTTGTCCTGATTCTTGGCAGAGAAGAAGCGTCTTTGCTTGTGACGGTGAGTGGAAGCTGCTGGGAGGGGCTGCAACTGAGGGGACTCTCAGCCTGGGCAGCTGCTAACTCTGGGTCCTGGCAGCTGCAGACACTGGGTCCTGGCAACACATCTGGTGCTGGAACCCAGCTGGCTCTCGACAGCTGCAGGGTATGGCTGCAGTCTCCCATCCCCAGGACTGTGTGAACCCTTGGGGCTGGGAGATGGCAACTGCCACTATCGCCCAGCCTCCAGGATTTAATGCATCCCCCAAGGCTGAGAGATGATGGCAGCCATGATCTCTCAGCCCTGGGTTTTTCATGCCCCCCCAAGGCTGGGAGCCCCTCAGCTTATGGGGCCCCCAGCCACAGGAGTTTGTTTCTTGCTGATGCAGGAGGAGCCTAGAATCAGGCAATAAAGTGTGATGAGATCTAATATGCAGTTCAACAATCATGCCTCCTGCTATGCATGTGTGGCATAGCAGGAGGCGTGATTGTATGGATTACATATTGGATCCCCATTGTGCCTTTACCTGCACTTGTAGAGGGGTCCTGAGTCTGGGCATTCTTGAGAACTAGATCAAAGAAGCTTTAGTTGGTGGGACTGTTTTCCTACAACAAAATGATAAAGTGTGATGAGATCTAATATGCAGTTCAACAATCATGCCTCCTGCCATGCATGTGTGGCATAGCAGGAGGCGTGATTGTATGGATTGCATATTGGATCCCCATTGTGCCTTTACCTGCACTTGTAGAGGGGCCCTGAGTCTGGGTATTCTTGAGAACTGGATCAAAGAAGCTTTTGGTTGGTGGGACTGTTTTCCTACAACAAAATGGTATGGATTGCATATTGGATCCCCATTGTGCCTTTACCTGCACTTGTAGAGGGGCCCTGAGTCTGGGTATTCTTGAGAACTGGATCAAAGAAGCTTTTGGTTGGTGGGACTGTTTTCCTACAACAAAATGAAAGGGTAATTGTTGCACAGGTAGGCATACCTGTGATATATTTAATCTGGATAAAACAAGGAATTGTGAACATATGGCCTTGTGAGCTAGCGAACAGAGCATCTATCTGGCCCAGCTGGGCTTGAACTGTTTGCTGCCCCCTGCCAGGATATCTTTTCTGCTGTCGTCAATCCATCATTAACCTTATTCAGTAGATTAAAGCTATGACAGTTGTAGCTGCCTGTTTGGCAATCACACCTATGTTTTGCTGTGGGACCTAACCCTCAGCATGCTATTTGGACACTTTATTCCATTTAATACCTTATACAAGTTCCCCTTTCACCACAGTTTCTCCTGACAAACTATATGAGTAAGCTGAAATAGTACAACAAGCTAATTAGCAAACATACCAAGCTATAGTATAGAACACGTAATTAGACTCATTTTGTTGTGCCTAGATCTTCTTGTGGCATTAATGGTGTGTACTGAGAAGAAAGTACATCCAGGTCTGACAGCTGTGTAGGTGCTTTGAGCTGGTAAACCCATCAGGTTGATTTAATTGATCCGGTCTAGCAGCCTAGGGCTTATATCACTCCTAGATCAAGTTACAAACCCATTTAAGATGGGCTGTTACCACTCTGGTCCTTTTCTCTTTCCAGCTATAACTGTTACTTCCTTTTGGTGATCTCCTGGGGAGGTGGAACTCAGTAGTGTCCATTTGATCAGTTCAGTTAGTTGATCTCTTTAAGGCAAGAGAGGGATGGTTTTTACCTCTCCTCCCCTCCCCTTCTCCACCCCGTCTACTGGATGGTACAGTTTGTGCAAGCACTGAAGATATTCTTGTGTAGTAGGCTAGATTCTATCCATAAAATAATAGGTTATAAGCTGCTGATATGCTCTTATCCCCCCATACTGATGCTCCAGAGATTTGATTCCTATTGACTAGTTATTAAATTTTAAAGGTAAGAAATAGAACACTTTGTAAGAAAATAGTAATGGCTACGGAGTCCCAGGAAGACCTAAAGTAACTGGCTTTGCTCATGTTCTGACCTGTTTCTCATAGGAAAGAGCAGAGGGACCTTTTCTTGCTCCTGCTGTACTTGAAAACAGCCTGGCATTTGGGGTCTGTTTTGAATAAGCCACCTATTCCTAAAGGATGACACTCCAGGATCAGAGAACGTGCTGGGATTGGCAAAGAGTTGCAATGAGGAATGCCTCTGTTAAGGGGTTTAAGCTGAGCAGCAAGCAGATACGAGTCAGGCAGGTCATCTAGTCACAGGGGTATGCTGTGAAGGCACTCGGGTGCAATGGACAGAATGGGGGGTATATATTCTGAATTGATTTAAATGTTAACAAATGAGGGTTAATTTTGTATTAAACAGGAATTTAATCCCATACATTTACACAGTGTTTCTTATCCCACTGGATTAAGCCCTGTATTGGAATGCACAAGATATGGATGCAAATTCCAGCTCTGCCACTGACTTGCTTTGGGAATCTGTCAATTTATGTGGCCTTCCCTTCCCCTGTTTTCCCTATATATTAAACAGGGATGATGATTCTGATCACCTTTATGAAACTGATTATGGGGGCTGGTATGATTTTTGCCGAAGAAGCTGACTCCCATCTCCCATGTGGCTGGGTGCCTTCGTGCTGTCAGTCTTCCCTGCAGCTAGCTTTTTGTGCCCTGTAAGAGCTGCCTTTGTCAGGCAGAGTTTGGGATCCTGCCTATCCACCCATCTCTTCTTCCAAACTGGGGATTTGTAGGAAAATTTTGCATTGGAATGTGCTGTTTGACAGAGGCTGAGATTTGCAGTTGGTTCTCTAATGCCAGTGCTTCTGTGCCTGGTGT
>NW_005843099.1:66258-67412 GCF_000455745.1 Alligator sinensis
GAGATGAAGATCACCCCCCAGCAAGCCTCCTCCCTGGAAGTGCTGTTTATGGCTGTAGAATCCAAAGCTCTCCTGAAGACACCAATTCTGGAGCCACTGGTTGACTTCCGTTTTGCGGGCACCCTGGCGTCTCCAGCTGCTGCCAACCGGAAGGATGGAAGAAAATACAACCTGTGCTCCAGTCTTCTTGAGGTTGTCTCCAGTTCATGGAAGTCCTTCATGATGCGGTCAGGGCTGGTCCTAGCCACACCGTTGGTTCCCACATGGACGAGGACCATGGGGTAGTAGTCAGAGGGCTTAATGAGAACAGGAATCGCCTCAGTGATGTCCCTGATCTTAGCTCCAGGCATGCAGGAGACTTCTCTCACAATAGGATCTGGTTGACAGATCGGCCTCTCCATGCCTCTCAGGATCGAGTCGCCCACCACAATCACTCAGTGTTTCTTCTTCTGCCTGGGCAGTGATCCCCCAGCCTGCCCAGTAGGGGCTACAGGGATCACCACCTCTGCAGGAAAATGCTCCTCCTCTGTCTCCTCCACGGTTGTCAGAGCCCTGTATCTGTTCCCCACACGCAATGGGGAAGCAGACACCAGGCCTTGCCGCCTGGATCCAGAGGTGGCTGTCCTCCACTCCCCTGCTGCAGACTCCTCATGTGGAGTTTCACCCGTGGGCATCTGGAGCTGTAAGGAATGGAAATACCCGTCAATCACGGCCTCATCATCCCCGATCCCCCTTAGCCTGCTCTCTGCCTCCTGGAGTTCCCTCACTTGTTCCTCCAAGGCCCCAAGGTGGGCACATGAGGGACAGGTGAGGGGGCTCTCCCCCTTCCCCGATGGCAGGGTCACCACCAGGCCACCCCTGCAGATGGGGGGGCAGGGCTCTGTCTGAGTGGACACCTCAGAGGAAACACTGGTGGGCAGCGCCCTCTGCTGCCTCCTGTGCTCTTACCTTAGCTGCTCTTACCTTAGCTGCTCAGCTTCAAGTCATCATCGCTCTTGCTAGGTGCTCCTACTTGTTGCTTACTCTTTGGGGGCCGCCTCACGCGAACGCCTGCGCAAACGCAGGCGCGCCCTGTTCACTGCCCGGCTCAGCAAAGAGGGATCCGGGGACTTCCCCTCCGGATCCTCTGCAGCTGCGCCGGCTCCTCCCCCCCC
>NW_005843099.1:67530-68746 GCF_000455745.1 Alligator sinensis
CTCCTACTGCACCCAACTGCAGTCTAAACAGGTTAAGAACCACTGATTTAAATAGTTGCAGTGGGGGCTAGGAATCATAGGAAACATCACAGTTCCTAGCTTGGCTGCATTTTTTACCTCCTTGTGCCCTTTAAGGTTTCCCCACTAGCCATCTCCTCTCTTGGGCTGAATCCTGCCATTCTCTCCCTGCTGACTGGGGCTTTGGGTTGCATTGCCTCAGTAGGTCTGCCTTCAGCTCAGCCTCTGTAATAACCCAGTCACTGCTTTAGAGAGCATTAACCAAGACCAGGCAGCTGTCATAATGCCATGCAATAGTTATTCAGAACAAAATAATTTCAGAGAAAACACAAGTGCATGCTTAACTTAGCTTACCTTCCATAGAGTGACCCCAGCAGGTTTAAAGTGTTTCAAGTCTACACTGGCTGGTGTTATGCCTGTCAGTTCTTGGATGGAGTGTGTCAGTTTTACACAGCTCTCTGCAAGAACCATTTCTTATCCTACTCTGGGATTACAACTTCTGTCAACCCCACAAAGATGCGTAACATTTATAGCATTAAGACAATCGTCTGTGCATATTTCATGGTTCCATAGCATCTGTTTCAGCAGACACCTCATTTATAAAGGTTAACCGCCGGATTCATCCATCATAAGCCTGTCGTCTTCCGATTACTGAGCAATAATTTAACACCTGCTCCCAGTATCCAGCTCATTTCCAAGCTGTCTGTTTAGCAGAATGGCTCATTCTAGGTTGTCTAATACCCATCAGAAGACTGCAACCCTTGAGTAGGTTTTACTGTATGTCTGGCCTGTGCGTTTTGGAACAGAATGGTCCTCTCTAGCTATTTGCTAGAGCAGGCACTTGTTGCAGTGTATTCCCTTTTTTTCAGCTTGTGGGTTTTCTCCCCGATGTGACCATCTATGCTGTTGCCTAGAGTTTACATTGTTGTGTTTAGTGTTTGGTTAGAGCAGGGGTGGGCAATTATTTGTGCTGGAGAGCCACTTTGGGAGTTTTGGTGAGCTGTTGTGAGCCAGCGCAGCAGGGGGATAATGCTAGCACAGGTGGAGTAGGGGGACAGGCAGGTGAGTGATCCTTTCTGGCCCAGGCCCATCCACCTGGCACCAGGTTGGGGTGCCCAGGCAGAGTGGCTAGGTCCAGCAGCAATGACAGTGGCATTGGCAGGCGAGGGGGGTGCCGGCGGGGGGGCCCCCCCGGAGA
>NW_005843099.1:69301-69695 GCF_000455745.1 Alligator sinensis
CTGCAGGTCCGGGGACTCCGCCAGGAGTGGAGGGCGTCCCACCCCTGCTTCCCAGCAGAGTCCTGGAACTTGCACGGCAGGTGATGGGGAAGGCTGCCAGCTCCAGCCCGGGTCTTCCCCCAGTGCTGCATGAGTGCCAGGAGCTGCATGTGTGCTGCGTGGAGCCCCTGTGATAGAGGCGGGCAGGGCAGACTGCACTCCTCACCCCCACACGCAGCGCTGGCCAAAGCCGCATGCTGCTGGGTGCCAGCACCTACGTGGAGCACAAGCACCCTGAGCACCCCCACCTGCTGCTGCTGCCCCGAGGGGGGGCTGTGCATCATGTAGGTGGTCCCCACAGCCCCCCACCCTCCCTAGCCAAGCCTGCACTCCCACCGCACCCCTGCGCGCCGGC
>NW_005843099.1:70039-71732 GCF_000455745.1 Alligator sinensis
AGAGGAAAGTCCCTGGCGGGCTGGATCCAGCCCACAGGCCATATTTTGCCCACCTCTGCTGTATATTGTGGGTGAGCAAAATGGGAGATCCGGTTGGTAGCTGGACTCCATTTCCTAGCAGCTCTTGCCCACACTGAGCTGGCCAGTCTCCATGGAGACCCCACGAGCAGCGGGGCTGTGATGGCCCCCGTGCTCACAGGGTTTCCATGGAGACTGGCCCAAGCAGCACTGGCAGGGCACGCGGCTGCGAAGGGAGCTGCATCTGGGGCTGGGATCTTGTGCAGGCAGCAGATCTTGGCTCTGCCCTGGCTTTGGCCTTGCGCTGTCACCACTGTAAGATCCCAGCCCTGGCCCCAAAGCAGCTCCCCACCCAGTTGCATATCTTGTCAGCAGCACTTGGGCTGGTCTTCATGGAGACCCTGGAAGCAGGGCCCCGTCACTCCTGGGGTTCCCACGGAGGCTGGCCAGAGTGGCATGGGCAGGGGCTGCTGGAAAATGGAATCCCCCGTGGGCCTGACCCGGCCCATGAGGCAGACTTTGGCCACCCCTGCTATATATACCAGCAAGCCTGCCTACGAGACAGTGGTCATCTCTGCCACTGAATGGCACCAGGAAGTCTCTGCAGAGGAAATTACCAAGTGCCTTGTTTGAGAAGTGGCAGACAAACCTTGATAGGGCGTGGAGGACATTTGCCTGAGTAACCCAGAGAGAGAAAGATGGGGAACTGTCTCTCTGGGCAAGGAGGGGGTAAAAAGACTGCTAAACGGTCTGCCATGAGACTCCTTGGAGAAGACCCATCTGGGAATTCTCACTCTGCCTGCAGTGCTCAGAGCCACCCTGCCTAGGAGCCGCTGTCGCTGCTGCAATCCCCGTGCGCGGCCTAGACAGATTCTCTACATCCTGCCAAGAGCTGTGCCTCAATCTGACTTCCAGAGTAAATCTCACTTCCCGTCTGACTGCCAAGGTGGCCGTGTTCCTGAATGGGAGATGAGGAGGGGGAAACAATGTTTCAGTTTGACAGAAGGTGGCATTTTTCAGCTCTGCCTGGTAGGAATGGGAAATGCTTAAAAATAGTTTAAAGAAGGCAGGCTGGTAAAACTTAGCACACATCCCCCCCCCACACACACACTCTCCCTCATACAAAAAAATTATCTCATTGTCACTAAAAGGTTAAACTACAGGATGAGGGTTTTTATTCATTTGTTTGGTTTTTTTAACCATTTTAAAATGGGGAGCAATCTTCCAGCCTAGATTGAGGACCAGTCATTTACTCTCCCAAGGGCTGTAGACATTACGATGCAGCAGCCCGGGAAAGCGACTGTAAGTTAGAGGATGGATGCCTTGCCCAAGGGCCCAGGAGGGAATTCTTTGTCAGTGGTAAAATTAGAAAATGGCACTTATTAGTGTCCAGTTCAGACCAGGAATAGCGTCACCAGGAAGGGAACAGTAATTGGTCTTTTTAAAATTGATACATGTTACTAGCCTAAAATGGATAGAGGGCAGTCTGACCTTAATCTAAGCTATCTGACCACTCAGGACGCATATGCTATTTACTCAATTCCACAACAAGGTTTTTTCCCCTTATTTAACATGGTGGGAGGGATCTTGGAATAGAGTATGAGGTGGCAGGGTGCAGACAGCAGCTAGAGCCGTAACTGCTGCCTGCCCCTGCATTAGCTTCTGGCACCCCGGC
>NW_005843099.1:71750-74186 GCF_000455745.1 Alligator sinensis
ATTCCTGCGGCAGTCTGGGGTACAAAGCACAGCCCAGCGTTGCCCCACAGCAGTGGCATGGAGCTGGCACTGCTGCTGCAGGCCTGAGCTGGGCCTCTGTTTCAGGCTGCAGCTGGGACAGACTTGTTAGCACAGAGCAATGGTAAACAGGAGAGGGGCGGAGAAGCTGTGGGGGGAGCCAGGGCATTGAGGTTGTGGGAGGGCCAGGCACAAAGTGTAGGGTGAGTTGCTGGGAGGGATTACAAGGGCAGGGGCAGCCCCTGCTGCTCACCCTACAACCTGCCCTCTGACTGCCTCTTCCACTGCCTGCCCTATTACCACAGCTTTCTCTACTGCAGTGATGGTGGGGACAAACAAGATAATCCTTTAATAATTAGATTCTACACAGAAAATGATAGCAGAATTTCAATGTATACAATCTAACTGTTGGAAAGTTTTCTTAAATTTGGGGTCATCTTGGATCTGGGTAAATACAGTAATATTTTTAACCGTTGTACAGGAAGCAAAGTTAAGGTACCCCATTGCTGTAGAAAAGGGTGTAACTAGTATGAGCAGCAGAGCCTGTCACAACTCTCAATACAATGTGTAGGTGCCAATTCAATAGTCATGTTAATAGTGTGGGTCTTATGTTTGAGGGTCCTTATAATTGCTCTCCTGTTTTACCCATCACCCAAGTGCAGAGTTAACGAGCATCATTGTAACTCTGCACTTAATAACATATACAGGTCAGTCTCATCATAAGTGCATTTAACTTGCGTGAATTCAACTATACGTGGGGTGGGAGGGAGGGCGGGGCTTGAGTTTGCACGCATGCCCGGATGTGGCCGGGCGGCACACAGCTATCCCCACCACCACCACGCGCTGCGCTGCTGCCGCCAGCCGCACAGCTCTAAGCACGGCTCCGTGACGGTGGCGGGAGGTTTTGGAGGCAGAGACAGTCACGGCTGGCACAGTAATATGCGATTTCACTATACACGATTTTCGCCTTACGCGCTGACTTTAGAACGTAACCCCCGTGTAAGATGCGAGTGACCGGTACATACCACATGGTCCCCTAGGCTTCTTGGGGAGGCAGAGCTGTTCATTGCTGCTGTGAGGAAAGCTCTTTGCTCTGTATGGAAACCATCCTGCCATCTCTTTGGAGCTGCTTAATCTGGTCACCTGCTTTTCACCATTTCTTTCTTATTTTAATGGTATAGTAAGTGGAAGATTCTTGTTTTGAAGCAGCAGAACATTATACTTCATTAAGTACATTACACACTTGGTTTAATTTCCAATTAGCATTAAATTATAAAATAATCTAATTGCTTATCTTGCTCAGCATTCTCTGTTCCCTCTGCTTCCCCCCCACCCCCCTCCATCAAAGCTTTTCTGTGTAGGTTGACAGAAAGACACGTGTTCTGGCTTCTACTCATCCCCTGCCTCCTTGTGAACATAATTTACTCTGCCATTTGAACTGAGCTGAGGGCCGGAGCTGCTGGAGGGGATAATTCACAAGCCAGAATTGCTCCTTCTGCAGGTTTCTCAAGGACTTGGTCTGGTCTAATAGATTTGCTGCATAAACCATGTTTCAGTGTCTGTCATGCCCCATGTAAACTTATATTTACAAGCCTGTAGTGTGGCTTTAAGACTGAGGTTGTCAAAGGAATGCAGTAAAAACTTGACACCCAAGACCCAAGGAAATGCCTTCTGAGAATCTGAATCCTTCAGGAAATCCCAGCTGAAATTTATATCCAAACGGTGCTGTGACCCATGTTTGCAGCTCCCTTGGAATATATTTAAATGAGACCAGCAAGGGCTGATTTTAAATCAGAATGATTTAAGTTGCTGACTTGATCATAATTTGTCAGCAAGCAGAATACCTTGATTTTGAATGGTCAGCTTAGTATTGCTTTACACTTCTATTCCTTTTTCCAAAATAAATTATGTTTGATTGGTAAACATTAAACAGGTTAAATTCTTAACCTAAGAAATACCCTTTAAATGTAGTATTTTTTTGCTGTCTAAGATGCAGTTTACTTAAGTAATTATATTGTATATTATGCATTTATGTGGGACCTTTTTTCAGGTTTTATGGCAGAAAAATGTGAATTATAAGTTTGTTTTTTTTATATACTGGATGCTTAATATTTTTTTATCAGATCTGTGGTGTACTTGGATGGAAATTTGGGATAGAATTCAAAATGCAAAAACAACATTTTAAAACTTTATATTTTAAAAAACTTTCAGTACCTGTGCCAGATACTTTTTCTGTAAGTTAGTTTATCCAAACATATCGTGCATTTCAAACTAATTTACACTCAGGTCTCTCTCTATGCGAAGGTTGCGTTCCAAAAAACCGTGGCTGGGAACAGCGGGGTTGCGCGGAGAGGGCACGAGCTCCCTGCTGCACTGGGTCATTGGTGCTGGGCTTTGCAGCACGAGCTCCTTGCTTGC
>NW_005843099.1:74237-75574 GCF_000455745.1 Alligator sinensis
CTCGTATGGTTAAGGGCTTGCAGGCCAAGCCCTACGAGGAGAGACTAGGGCACCTGGATCTCTTCAGCCTCCACAAGAGAAGGTTGAGTGGCGACCATGTGGCTGCCTATAAGTTCATCATGGGGGTACAGAAGGGAATTGGTGAGGCTTTACTTACCAAGGCGCTGTCATGACCCAATGATTGTGTGTGCGCTTCGGCACTGCAGAATTATTTCCTGCCACGTGGAGCTTTCTTTGCAGGGTGCAATTCTCAGCAGCAGAGAGAAAACCCCGGTGCAAAGGAGTTCCCGCCACCCGTATGTAATGAGAAACTAGTTATTGAATGAACTAGTTATTGAAATGAACTGGATGGATAAATTGAAACAAAGAATATTCTTGCTCTGCTCCTGGAAGAGAGACTACCACTGTCAACTTGGTTTAGCACTTTAGCAAGCTGAAAAATGTGGTAGTTTTTCTCATCAGTCTCCTCGTCGCAAGCTTTTTATAGGTCATTAAATCAGAGCAGTGCTGGAAGTCAGGTTTGAGAGCCCTTTCTTCGGTTTTGTGGCAGAAGGATCATTCAAGAAATGAAATTATTAGTGACTTCCACCAATTCATTGGTATAATTTTCCTTAAAACTTACATGACTTCATGGCCACATGCTTTGGTTTCATTTTGAATGTGTATCCTAGATATTTGTCATCTTCAGATGATAGCTTTGGAGATGAGGAGCAACTGAACTTGTTTGGAATTTTTTATAAGTTCATTCTGTTAAATGCTTGCTTTCTGTTGTCTGGGTGTTATCTGTGTCGTCTTGCTTTTGTGCTCATCGAGCATTATTGATGTATTGGTAAAGTGTTGAAGTTGCAGGAACTATGATGCTGGCAAAAGTCGCAGCCAGGAGATCTCAGCACCAATTTTGTTTTTAAAAAATGACCACAGGCTCGGTTCAGTGGTAAAGATTTGGCCAGGTTTATTGTCTACCACCACAGTCCTAACATGTTGTGACCTAACAAGTACATCAGCTAAGGCATATAGGCCAGTCAGTCTCACCTCCATCCTAGGCAAAGTCTTTGAAAAAATTATCAAGCCTCACATTTGCAAGAGCCCGGCAGGAAAAATTATGCTGAGGGGAAACCAGCACGGGTTCGTAGCAGGTACATCATGCCTGACTAATCTAGTCTCTTTTTATGACCAGGTTACAAAACACCTGGACGCAGGAGTAGGGGTTGACGTCGTTTACTTAGACTTCAGGAAGGCCTTCGATACGGTATCCCACCCCATACTGGTGAACAAGTTAAGAGGCTGTGACTTGGATGACTACACAGTCCGGTGGGTGGTGAATTGGCTAGAGGGTC
>NW_005843099.1:76810-132806 GCF_000455745.1 Alligator sinensis
AAAAGGATGGAGCTGGACTGTTTTCAATGGTGGCAGATGACAAACAAGGAGCAATGGTCTCAAGTTGCAGAAAGGGAAATGTAGGTAGTGGTCGTTTTGTGGGAGTTTTCTCATCAGTCTCCTCATCACAAGTTTTCTATAAGTCCCCAGCTTTTCATTAAATCATAGCAGTACTCATGAAGAGGGTAGTAAAGCACTGGAACAGGCTACCTAGAGTGGTTTTAGAATCTCCATCCTTGTCTAGGGCCTGGCTAGGCAAAGCCTTGGCTGGGATGATCCAGTTAGAGATGGTCCTGCTTTGAGCAGGGGGTTGGACTAAATTACCTCCTGAGGTCCCTTCCAACCCTAATTTTCTCTGATTTTTGTTGCAGTTGCAAGTGTATTTACAGCACCTAGATCCCCTAAAGATATCAGTACATAGACACTAGTATTGGGGACATTCTGGAATCTGGTGTGACTTTTTATGTTAAAAAGTCAGTAGGGAGACTTGTTGGCTTCAGAAGCTGCCTGTTGCCTTTCAAACTGAATTAATTGGGTGTCATGCATATCAATATGGGAATCAATGGTTTTATGATGAGAACTGTTTTCTTAAACATTTTTCATTTAGTGGGGAGAGTGACCTTTATGGAAGTTAAGGCCAGGAAGAGCTTCATAACCTGGGTAGATATTTGACACCTGGAGTTAGTTGGAATATTTTGTCTACTTTACTTGTTCCAGCTGTGTACTTTGTATTGCTACCTCTTTTTGGCTGACATGGCCAAAAGTAGCATCACAAAAGGCAGTATTGCTGGAAGGACTCCATTCATTTGGACAACACCAACCAGCCACACCTATAGCCAATTTAGGACTTTACCCTCTTTTTAAAATATTTTTACTACAGAGTTTTTCTCCCTGCACCATCTGCTGCTGCAGTCTCTTAGTGCTCCTCTGGTATATCAGCAGCTGCCTCCCAATGGCACTGCTGATGTTCTCTTTCTGTTCCTCCCTCAGAGACCAAAAGCATTTTAGCAAGGACTCTCCATGCTTTTGGCAGACAGTGAAGAACAAATTGCAAGTTCTCAGGCTACTTTGGGTCCCCTGTGAGCTAAACCGGATAGTGCCATCAACCCCAATTCTCAACCTGTGCTAAGCCCCCAGATCCCAGCTATACACCCCAGTATGAGTGACACACAGGCAATGAATTGTTCTCATCTCTCTCTCCCAGGTGGTGGCGAATGCTGTGGCTGCCTTGTCTGAGATCAGCGAGTCGCATCCTAATAGTAACCTGCTGGACCTGAACCCACAGAACATTAACAAATTGTTAACTGCTCTAAATGAATGCACTGAATGGGGCCAGATCTTCATTCTGGACTGTCTGTCCAACTATAACCCCCAGGATGATCGTGAGGCTCAAAGGTATGCTGGGTCATACCCTTCACATGCAGCTAATGGCCACATGTCTATGCTGCCTCTGTGTCACATCTGGTACCCCTGCTGAGAAGTATATCTTGGTTGCTCACCCCTGCTCAGCATGAGTCGCATCCAAAAAGGAGGCAGGGTAGAAGATTTAGAGCAACCCTAACACACCTTGGCACCACTCTCAACTGCTCTTTCTTGAGCATGCTCCTTGTTGGATGCTCAGGGCTGTGCTAAGGCCTCATCTCTGGTATTTAACTGGACCAGCATGGGGGCAGTACAAAACAAACCCAGTGTCCCATCTCTTTGAGGCTTTATGGGCAGGCTTGATAAAACAGGTTTTTACAGGCTTTGAATGGCAGAAATAGATTTCACATAAAGTTCTTCAAAGGCATGGGTGTTTGGTACTGCAGGCATCTGCTAGGAGCAGTTACCAAGCTGCATAGGCCTACCCTCTCCTATCAGGCCATTACTGGTATCTTGTTCTCTGTATTTTCCTTAAGGAGCTGGACATAGTAATCTCTCATCCCAACAATGGATTAGTGGAGACTAGCCCTATTGTAAGAACTGGCCAATGCACTTTACACAATACAAAAGTTTTAGTATTGTTCCTTAAAAGAAAAAAATGATTTTTGCTTTGTTTTCCTAGTTTGCATGCCATGAAAGCCCTGGAAGGTGTTTTAAAAATAGCTTATTTTTTATATTATGTCAGGTTTCTTATAAACCGGAAGTTCTTATGACTAGAAAACTAAGCTAACATCACAGGGCGGGAAATAAACCTGAGGAATGACAACTAGGAAGGGATCTTTGTCATGTGTTTAAAACTCTCTCTCTGGTTCATACCTATAACTTCAGTGCACAACAGAGAATAAAAGGAGTTTGTGCTAGATTCAGCACCATCGATTCTGGTTAAGATCACAGTTAACACTACTTGAAACCTGCCTTTTGGTTCTGTGGCAAACCATGGAAAGGTCAGGCTCTGTCCCTGATATTTGAAGGGTGGGAGGAAAAGGTTGGGGGAGAGCATAAAGTCAAAAAGCTACAATTTTTTTTTCTTAAAGTATTGAAAAAGGATGAAGGCCTGTGTCTTTAAAATTCTGTGCAGGTCCCCTTTTGATGTGCTAGGTTTTGTTCAGTGGCTGTGTTTTTGCAGCAGAACAGCTAATTCCATCTTAAATTTTGCTGGTTTCTTCTTTATACCAGATGTTCTAATATCTCCTGTGCCTGGGCCCAAACTCAAGCTCTGAATTATCTCTAAAACCCCACAAAGATCTCCAAGACACTATGCCGGAGTTACCTTGGCTTCACCAGAATGGTGCTGTCGGTTTTAAATCCTTTGAAAGGCAGTGTTTGAAAACAGGTGGAATGTGTTTGTTGCACCTTTCTGTGAAGCTTGACCCTTGACTCCTTAGTTCAGAGTTGCTGGGTAGTCCTGACTTCTTGAATCCTGCCTGAACTCTGATAGGATAATTCCTCCTTATACAGGTTTCCCTCGATTTATGTGTTACATGTGTTCCTGGAAAACTGTGCATAAATTGAATTTGCATAAAGGGAACCCAGTTTACAATATAAGAAATAGGGATACATTCCCACAGCGGTGAAGGAGGAAGGGAGTAAGGCTGGGGGGGATGGGACTAGGGAAGGAGCGGGGGGAAGGTTGTGGCTGCTCCTGGGACTGCAGCAGGGAGCAAAGCAGAGGAAACTGAGTGGACGTGGGATGCAGGGGGTGCGTGGCTTAGCTTTTGCTGCTACGCACATCCCAGGAGGGCCGTGGGCTGTGGGGGCTGTGCCAGGCTCTTTCCAGGGGACACACGGCCCCAGATCTGTGCGCGGGACAAGGGCAGGCTGCTGCTGCAGGCTGGAGCTGGTACTATTGATGGCCGAAGTAAGTCCAATGGATCTTTGGGCCACCCCGGTCGGGTGGCCAATGGTGGTACCGGCGTCCGGCTGGTGACCAGACAGGTGACTTGCTGGAACTTTTAAAAAAAATTTGTCAGGGGGCCGCCACTCAATCAAAATTGGGAAAGTTACCTAAATATTACGTGGGACAACTCAAAAGAAAACAGGGTGTGCGTGCGGGGTCAAAGGTTCAAAACAAGTGCTCCCCCGGGGGTCAGTGAGCAGAGCACCCCGGACAGCGCCCACCGGCTGGCAAACTGCTTCAGCTTGCCGGCGGCTACTGCCCAGTGGTGCTCCACCCGGAGACGCGCGCGAAGGACACCAAGGAAAAACGCCCCGAGGTGACCGGGAGCCTTCCTGGCCAGAGCCTCCTTCCTGGATAGCCAGATCACCAGGAGGAGGTTGACCAGTTGGTCCCGGGCCTTGGTGGGGCGACGGACGGGGAGTGCGTAAACAAAAAGGTGCGGGGAATAGTGCTGGAGCTGGTGACGGCCCCATTTTCTTCTCAGTGCTCGCTGGTGGTGCTGGAAGGGCAGGTTGGGGGGGCTATGGCGAATTTTGAGGTAGTAGCAGCTCCCCTCCCAGCGCCGTCGAACTCCAGGAAGAGCCTGGTGCCGCTGCTGGGCCACCCATCCCATGCCCTGCACCCACTTACAGTTCCCTCTGCTTTGCTCCCTGCTGCAGCCCCAGGCCTCTGCTTCTCCCCACTTGCCCACTGCTGCAGCCGCCCCAGGAGCAGCCAACACCAGCTGCCTGCAGCTGCTGGGCTGCACCATGCCCCAACCCCCCAGGGGCTCCGCTTTTCCCCACTCACCCCAACACCTGCTGCTGCAGCCCCAGAGCAGCCGACAACACCCACTGCCCTCACCGTCCTGGGGGGTTTGGGGCACAGTGCAGCCCAGCGGCTGCAGGCAGCTGGTGTCAGCTGCTCCCAGAGCAGCTGCAGCAGGGGCTGGGGTGAGTGGGGCCTTAGCCCCATGGCCTTTTCCCCTCCCCCCACAGACTTACCTGCTTGGGGGGGTGTGCCTATGCTGATCGCATAAGAGTGAATTTACCTCACATATAGTGAATTTGGGGTATAGGGTCATCGTATAAGAGCTAATTCACATATACAGAACCTGCATAACTCAAGGGAAACCTGTATAGCACTTTGTTTCATAGATTTCCAGGAGTTTTACAAAGAAGGTTGGTATCATTTCCATTTTTGGGGATAAATGCCGAGCGGAAAGTCTTGGCAATGTGAGCAGTGACACTTCCTTGTTCAGTTCCTTCTGTGTTCAGGAAAACAAGACTTGGATGGTTCTTTGTAAATATGCACCATTGCATGAAACAAACACCTGACTTCAGCCGTTTCTCTTCTGAACAGAAACAACTTTGTGTCCTCAGTTCAGGTGAAGTCTTATGGAAGGAGTTCTGAAATAATCTTAAAAAAAACCATTTCTTGTGTTTCTTCTTTAGCATTTGCAAGAGGGTGACTCCATGGCTGTCTCATGCCAACTCGGCAGTGGTGCTCTCTGCAGTGAAAGTCTTGATGAAGTTCATGGAGCTCTTACCCAAGGAATCAGACTACTACAACATGCTGCTAAAGAAACTAGCTCCTCCGCTTGTAACGCTGCTGTCAGGAGAACCTGAAGTTCAGTATGTTGCTCTGAGGAATATCAACTTAATTGTGCAGAAAAGGTAAAGACTGGAGTGCTGCCCTCCTTGGGTGCAGTGAAAGGGTGCTGGTTGATATGTACAAGCTTACTTGGAAGACTTAAGCTCTAGATGCATCTGTGATGAAATGGTTGACTAGTAGTCACAACAGTGTTCAGCCAGTAAGACTTTTTTGAGTTTTTGGTTTTTTAAGTGGATGATCTAGGACACTATTATTATTTTCTTCCTTTTCCTGTCATAGTGACAGCCAGAAGGACCCTTCCCTCCATGCATTAAAGTAAAGAATCTAAACCAATAGAAGGGATTCATGAACATGGAGCTCTGCTGAATTAGAGGGCATGTGGTTGGTCTCTTTGAAACCAGTCCATTCTTGTGTACTCTTCAGATAGACGGTGGCAGCTTGAACTGTATATTTTGAAAGCATCGCTCTGCCACTAGAGCTTTGTGATTTCTTTTTGTACAACTGTTCTCACATCTGTTTGCAAATCTGTGCTGAACTGATATCAGTGAATTCCCAGCAAAAGCTGAAGTTGATTTAAAAACTAAACTACTTGTGTGTGAAATAGGAAGCCATTTAATTTTCAGGCTTGGGTTGATTCTGTTGCATGTGTTCTCCAGGCCTGAGATCTTGAAGCAAGAAATCAAGGTGTTCTTTGTGAAGTACAATGACCCCATTTATGTCAAACTGGAAAAGCTGGACATCATGATCCGCCTGGCCTCTCAAGCAAACATCGCCCAGGTCAGCTCCTCAAGGATGCATGCATCCTTGGGATGGCAAACAATGTGAGGGAGGATTTATGTACAAATTGATACCTCCTTAAATTGTTCTCCACTACTGTGCAAGAAATGACAGCAAATCAATGCTCCCTTCAGCACAGTATATTGTTTAGTTACTTAAAAGCAGGAGCAGCACACCTGTTAAGTGGGTTTTACATTTTTGTAGTTGGATCTCAGCAGAGCTGAGGTTAGAATTTAGGAAACTCTTGACTGTTCATGCTGTGCATCTTCTCTGTCCTGTTACTACATTGCTGAAATGCCATGGTGTGTCCATTCTCTTTGGCAATATCTGTGAGCTCAAAGAGCCAGTCTGCATGAGAGAGCTTTAACAGCAGCGAGCAAAGAGAAAGCGGGCACAAATTCTCCAGACAAATGTTTTTCTTCTTTTTTGCAACGCCTTTGTGACATAACCAATTCACATCAGCTCTTTCATACACATGGAACATATGAGAAACAAGAATATAAATGCTCTGCTGGGTTAGACTACAGATCCATCTAGCTCAGTATCTTGTCCCTCATAGTAACAGAGTAAATTCTAAAGGGAAGAGTTTAAGCAGGACATACAGTATCTCAAATGATCCCTCCCCTGCGCCTCTCTCTTCACTGCTTCCAGCATTCAGGGTCCTAGGTTGTCCTAACTTTGAATTTGTACTCTATTGCATTAATACCCACTGAGGGACCTATCCACCATGAATTTGTTCAATCCCCTTTTGAACCTGGTTAAATTATCAGCTTCCAAATGAGGAGGAGCAGATGAGTTTGAAGTAGTAATACTATAAAATAACACATCCCATTTGTATTTTAAATATCTCTAGGACTAAAAAAAAAGTCAACCCAAAATTTTCCCAAGAAAGAATTGCTTCTCTTAGGCAAAGTGTCCTAGAACCTTTATGCATCTGCCCGCAAGGACTGCTGTTGTGCCCCAGAATTCATGCATCTCCATGCATCAGACTGATAGGCCAGGGGTGTACAAAATGGCAGATCTAGCTGGTAGCTGGACTCTATTTGGTAGCAGCCCTTGCCCACATGGCTGAGGCTGATCTCCATGGAGACCCCAGCCACAGCTCACTGTGCTACCAAGGCTACAGTTGCCATGGAGACCAGCCCCAGCTGCACTGGCGGGGCTGCTCTGGTGTCACTGGGATCTTGCAGCAGGGGCAGCTTGGTCAGGGCCAGGGCAGAGCCACAGTCTCAGCCTGCATGTTCTTGGCAGGCGTGTGTAGGCAGCAGATCATGCCTTGGCCCTCGCTCGGGACCACACTGTCACCGCTGCAAGGAGCCAGGGCAGAGCCGCGATGCGCTGCCTGTGGGCTCCTGCTCAGTGGGCAGTCTGCAGATCACAGCTCTGCCCTGGCCCCCACCAAGCTACCCTGCCACAAAATCCCAGCAGCTCCAGAGCAGCCCCCTGCCATGCGCCCTGCCAGCACAGCTGGGGCTGGTTTCCATGTGGCCAGGGGCTGCCGGGAAATGGACTCCACAGCCAGCCGGACTTTGCACACCTCTGTGATAGGCCTATAAAGGAATGGACAGCACTAGCTCCCTTCTCCCCTTTTTCTCCTATACTCTCTGGTGATGCTTCTAAATAAAGGATGGATTGTGCTAACAAGTTGGTCAAGGAAATTTGAAAATAGGTCAGATTGTGTCATTCTTCTTTCACCCACAGTGAAGTTCATCTTGCTGCTTCATTCTAGGCAGCCCTTCTCTAGGTGGAGTTCAGAGTTTGAATCTAGAGACTGCTCCTGGAGTTAAAGGAGTATATTCATTTCATACCTGCACCTACAGTTATGGAGGGGACATTTTAGATTAAGTTTAAATATAAAACTTGAATTGCATTTACTGCACTCTCTGCCATGGGGACACTATAGCTCCACTTACAGTCTAATAACCAAGCTTGGTTAGAAGTGAAAGAGTCATTGGAAATGTTACCCTTCACTCCCTGACCCAAACAACTCAGGTTTTGTGTGATGCTGCCCAACAGGTTCTGGCAGAACTCAAGGAATATGCTACTGAGGTGGATGTTGACTTTGTCCGTAAGGCTGTGCGAGCAATTGGACGATATGCCATCAAGGTTGAGGTAAGTATTTGGCATTTGTTTCTAGACTTCGCTGTGACATGTGCAACAGCACAATTTTTGAGCTCTTTGGCAATGCTGATGTATTTCCCTCTTCTACCCTGCATGGTGGGGAAGGCTCCTTATCCCGGTCTTAAAGATTAAATGACTTGCTTATGGTTTTACATGGGTCTGTGTCAGAGTCTAAGATGGAACATGAAAATCGTGACTTTCATTTCAGTGCCTTAGAGGGGATGGTCTTATGATTCTCTTGGATCTTGAGGTCGTGGTGGATGCTTAGCTGATATAAATTGCCATCACTCCACTGGCTTCAGTAGAATAATGACAATTACCCACAATGACTGTGAGCTGGCATTTGGGGAAGGGAAAAGAGAGACCGTGTTTATTGCATAAAAAAGCAGAAAAATGTTTCTCTAAAATGGTTGATGGCCCCAGATGCATTTGAACAAGAGCTTTGAGAAGTGTTGAAGATTTGTTATTTTTCAGTATTCATATTTGAAGTCCCCCCTCCCCGTCCTGCCCCTTAGATCATTTAGTGTTCAGATCATTTAGTGTTAAAGGTCTGTAAAACTTCTAGATTTATTTCAGTGTTCAACATTCCTTTTCAGTTTAAAGGCAGAAACTATTTTCAAAGGAAAACAGTAGGCTATATATTAGTTTACTATTTTTAGGCAAACTTGTACTTCTCAAGGGTTGGACAGATCTATGAAGAGAGCAGGGACTTGTGGTGTAAAGTCCTGGCTTGTTAAGCCACTGTAGATAAACTCATGCAAAGTACTATGTGGACACTTATGCTTCAAGTTAAATCAAACTTGTTTAAATTTAGCTCAAGTCACTCTTGACTTTGGGAGCAGATTTAAGCGAACCCAAAACAAACCTGCCTTAAACTAAAGTGTCCACACACAGATTTGCACCATTTGCTTTCTTCTAGGGGATATGGTCCATTTGCTGCCTCCTGCCTTGCTGTCACCTAGTTCCTCTGGTCTGAATAGATTTTGGTTGAAGATTTTTACCTCTGTGGACTTCCCGCCACATGTCGGAGGCAGCAGAGGAGGTGATCTCCTGCCAGCCCATTTGCATTTGTAATTTTGGTGAATCTTTTCTAGTCAAATAATGAGAAGGAGACTGTTTAAAAACCAGCAACAGCAAACAATTGGGCTCCTGAGGCAGAAAGTGCTACCTCTGTAAAGGAGCTTGAACAGATCTGGAGGTGATGCATTTACAGGCTAGTATTCTCCAAATCTCTCACTTGAATCCACTCCAGTCCCTCCACATCAGAAGTTGATGAGCTAACCGGGCCCTCTGATTTCCACAGAATCAGGTTGCTAAGATATCAGGATGCTGTAGGAGGCCTCTTGCCTGCCCTCACACATCTGGTCTTGTGAGACTCATGTCCAGTATATGTAAGGACTTAATAAGATGCCTAGCTTATTTTCAGTGATAATTCTTTACCATATTACCATAAAAATGCACGTCCTAATAAACAGTTAATTTTACTTTTAGCATCTTGTGAAGACTTTGCTTTTGAAAATTAAGGTCTGTTTATTTCTCTAACGATAGCTTGAAAAGAAGGCAATCTCAAAACAATCCACTATAGCATGTAAGAGGACTCTTGTCTCTGGGTTAATAGATACCTGTTCCCAGGGCAACAGAGTTTATTAGAGGCCATTTCCATCATGGATTGTAACTAATGGAGGGATCTCCTCATTCTCTGAGCCATCAAAGCTCTCAAGTTTTCGATGGCTTAAAAATCTTCCTTTCACACAGGACAGAGCCAGCAGGAGCTCCTGATGGAAAGTTCACAGGGAACCTCATCTCCGCCTGCAGGAATCCTGCCTTTTATCTAATTGTGTCTGTTCTAGGAGAGTAGATTCATGAATATATTTGTATCCACTGCGATCAGAGGCTGGGAGCAAATGCATTCCTCTAGTTTGGGAGCAAGTGCATTATCTGTCAGGAGTACAGAGAATTGTGTATTGGCTAACTCTCTGCAAGGCAAAAGAGAAACATGCCACCTGCAGCTATCGTCACAGGGATACAAATGAAGCATCGGCCCGGCCCCAAAACTTTCCATCAGGTTAGAGTAGACAGGCTAAACAAGACACTGAGTGCAAGTAGCAAAGCTAATGTAGTACATACAGTAGGTGTGGGGGGTGTGGGGACATGGGAGGAGGGGTCAAATCCCATTCACAGTAAGACTTCCTCTGGAGAGACGTCAGCAAATGTTCTCAGATAATTGCAGGAGTGGGATCTTTACAGTACAATTTACAGAATTGGGCTCACCTTTACTGGGTTGTGTTTGGTTTCTGTAGAACAGCAGCAATTTTGAATACCCCCTAGCTGGAAACTGCTTCTTTTCATATTGGCTCATATTCTACCTTTGCACTGCACAGTAGTCTGACCCACACACACATCATTTCTGAACTGATATGTTTTTGTATGGAGTCTGCCTGCAGAACCCTCTCAAATGCCTGTCCCACAATAATAAACTCCCCCCATATGGCGAGATGCATCTTGCCAAGACTCAAAGTAGAATTGCATGTCCTTCCATAGCAATTCCCTTATAAAGAGCTCCTCATGGTACAGATCAGTACTGTGTAAACATAGGATATTATCCCTGGCATAAGAGAGCATTCTGCAGACTGGTCAATGGGTCAGAATTACCCATATTAATTTGCTTATCCTGTTCCTGGTGCAGTTCTCAGCACTTGGACAATGAGGCTTCATCAATTTCACTTTTAAGTTCTCATACCCCACTGCATTGTTTGGACTGCAAGGAAAAATATTTCTAATAGCAAGCTAGGCTTTGTGCAGCTACTTTGAAAAGAAATCATACTGTTTTAGTACAATTATAACCCATGTTCCTTTAAGGTCAGGTAGGAAGAATGAAAAGTTCACCTTGTTTGAAATCAGGCAGCAAAATGGAGCTGTAGAACTGCTTCATGTCCATCATTGCTATTGAACATCTGGGAAGAGATGAAATAACTCATCTGGATATGTCTTCCTTACTGGCTGAGCCTGTGGAACTCATTGAGATCCCAAGTGAACAGACAGCGCAAAAGTCCATCTGCATAACATTTGTAACCTGGAGACCCTGAGGCTTTTCAGCTTCACAGTCCTCAAATGATGGCTTCCCAAGCAAGCAAGAGAAGAGATCAGAGCACCCTGTTATCAAGGCAGACACCTTTCAATTACAAGGTTCCAGGTTGTATTTTTCTTGCTGTCTTAATGGTGTGACACACACTGAGCAGTGCTGAGGAGGACACCTTTTGTATTCTGTGTGCCTCTGTAAGAGACATTTCTAGGTAGCCTTTTGTTTTCAGTGCAAGGCCAGGACAAGTATGCAATTAAAGGTGTGCCGCTTTTCTACCTCTTCCTATTGCCAGTGCTGTCACTGAGTAGGATGCTACACTTGGAAAAATGTCATTTTCTTGGCTGGGAGGGGGTTCCTGGTCACTTGAGCCAAATGTCACAGACTTGATTTATTTGCTGCCTGAGGTTTGTCCATGAGATTTTGCCAGTTCTCAAACTGAGCTTCTGATTTTGCTGTTTAATCCCCTTTGTTCCTCCTTACCACCCCCAAGCACTTCAAGATTGAAGGGGACTATTAGCTCACTCAAGTCTAAGATCCACCTACGTAGATATTGTCTGTACCCTATAATGTTTGTGTCTCTATACTGAATGCTCTGTGAATATATTTATGGTGGCTCCTTATTCACTGCCTTGAGCAGTCTGTTCCTCACGTTTAATCATTGGCTATGTAATAAGGCTTTGTATGTACTCTGCTAACATCTCATTCTAGGCCCTGTTGCATCAGCCATTTATAGCTCTTGGGTGTGGCATCCTTTGCTAGTACCCCTCAGAGCATTGTCTTCCTGATTTTCCTATCTCCTAATGAATATAGCTCTACTACCTAGATATTCTGTTAGCACAGAGAGCATTCTAGCATCCAGTCTTACTCTGTAATGGTGCTTAAAGCTAAGGTTTCAAGCCAGTTAGTCTTTAAATTGTTCTAGCCATAGTTAATCTAAGAGAAGTATCTGGCCATAGAGTTAGTGAACCCACCCCATAGATACTGAAGCTGCTGTTCCATAGTTCCAAGTTTGCTTTGTGGTGCTAATCAGCAGGGAGCTGGGTTTTCTGTCTCCCACAGAAAAACGTAATAAAACAAGAATTTCCCTCCTTACTGGAGTAAAACATGGGTTTCTCATTTTAGCAGAGAAACCCAAGGATTTTGCAGTTTTGCAGTGAGTTCTCTGCAGGCTGCCAGAGTTCCAGCCTGAAAGGGGCTGGGAGGAGCAAGAGGAAGGTGGTTAGGCAGGGGGTGCCATGTCATCGGCGGTGGCAGTCCCTCAAAGTCGAGGATGACATCCGTTAGGCTTGATGGGTCCTCAGGTGACCGAGGAGCCCAATTCTGGATGTGTACATTCACAGTCCTGGGTTGGTCTCCTTGTCCTTCCTCTACCGCTGCCATTTCACCTCAGTATCGAATTGTTGGGCCTCAAAATGGTGTGCACCTTGGTGGACCAGATGGCTCCACACCGAACAGTCAGCAGCTTGCTCCTCCCAGCTGTTGATGTCAATGCCTGTGTGCTTGAGGGCAACTTTGAGCATGTCTTTGTACCATTTCCTTCAGTCGCCCTTTGAGCATTGGCCAACAGAGAGCTGGGAGAAGAGAATCTGGCGAGGGAGGCGGTTCTCGCACATCTGTATGTGGTGGCCTGTCCATCAGAGTTGATTTCTCAAGAGCAAGGCTTTGATGCTAGTGGACGCAGCTTCGTGGAGGACACTCGTGCTGGTCCAGCGGTCCTCCCATTTGATCCCTGGGATTTGACACAGGCACCGCTGGTGAAAGCTCTTGAGGGTCTTAATGTGGCGTTGGTAGACAGTCCAGCTTTCACTGCAGTAGAGGAGGGTGGTCAGCATGACAGCCTTATAAAGCAGGAGCTTTGTTGACTTCCAAAGGTCTCTATTTTCAAAGGCACATTGCCGCCGTCTTCAAACTGCGACACTGATGCAGCTGACCTGATGGTAGCCTGTTGAGAGAGGTGGCTGTCGAGATACAGAAAGTGCTCCACGTACTCCAGAGCCTCCTTGTCTACGTAGCTAGCACAAGGGATGTTCAGCTGGCTTGGGGAGGGTGGGTGGAGAACCTTTGTCTCGGCAACGTTCAGGAACAGGCCAAGTCTCTTATATGAAGTGTCAAAGAGATCTAGGGTCACTTGCACATCCTGTGCAAAGTGACCCATCACACAGCAATTGTCTACAAACTAAAGGTCATGGATGTCCTTGGTGGTGAGTTTCGTTTTTGCCCAGAAGTGCCCAAGATTGAAAATCTTCCCGTCCAGTTGATACTGGGTACTGATGCCAGATGGTGGATAATCTTGGATGAGGTGGATGATGACGGTCAGGTAGATGGTGAACAAGCTGGGGGTGATCGCGCAACCTTGTTTGACCCCAGTCTGGGTGCAGAAGACATTGGTTTCAGATCTTCCACTCAGGATAGTGGCAGTCATATCATCATGCAGGAATCTCAGTATGGTGACAGACTTCAGCGGGCAGCCAAGGTATTGGAGGATGGTCCACACAGCTTCACGATTTAAGGAATCAAATGACTTGGTCAGGTCAATGAAGGCAAGGAACGTTCTTGATTTTGCTTCCGACATTTTTCTTGGATCTGCCTGGCAACGAAAACCATGTCTGCAGTGCCCCGGGATGGTTGGAAGCTGCATTGGGTTTCCGGAAGGATCTCCGTGGTGATGGGATGAAAGCAGTTCAGGAGGATGCGGGCCAGGATATTACCTGCAGTGGACAGGATAGAAATCCCCCTGTAGTTCCCACAGTCAGATCTGTCTCCCTTCTTGTGGAAGGTCATGATGATCGTGTTCTTGAGATCCCCAGGGATGCCCTCTTTGTCCCAAAGGTGGAGGATAAGCTGGTGGAGTTGTGATGCGAGCCGGAAGCCACCAGCATGGTAGACCTCTGTGGGTATACCATTGGGCCCACAGGCTTTGTTGGTTTTCATCTGTTGGATGGCCCGCTTCAGCTCTCCGATGGTTCGTGGATCACCAAGGGAAACCACCACAGGGTGTTGCGGGATGACTTGGAGAGTCTCCTCTGATACGGTGGACTCCCAGTTCAGGAGGAGTTCGAAATGCTCCTTCCAGCACAGATGGATGGCATCATCATCCTTGAGGAGCCAGGAGCCATCCTGTGATCGGAGGGGGTTTTGTCCAATGGAGCGGTGTCCATAAGTTGTCTTGGTAGCCTGGAAGAAGTTATGTATGTCATGCTGGTTGGCGTAGCTCTGGATCACGCGCACCTTCTCTACCCACCAGTTGTTTTTCATGTCGCGGATGCATCACTGGACCTTAGCCTTCAGCTGGTGGTACACTGCTGTCTTTTGCTGAGTTTGTGGATGGCTTTGCCAGGTGATGAAGGCTGCACGCTTCCACTTGAGGAGATTGCAGATCTGAGTGTCATTGGCGTCAAACCAGTCCTGGTTCTGTTGCAATGCGAACTCAATAGTCTGGGCGCAGGCGTCTTGGACAGCAGACTTGAGTCTGTCCAGTGTGCCTGGATAGAGATGTTATCATTGCTAGGGACTTGCTCCGGTGTACTATACAACTGGGCCTGGAACTCCTCCCGCTGTAGAGGGGTACCAGCAGGGCTGTGCAGGCTGTGGGGAAGGTGTGGGGAGTGAGGGGCACCAGCAGGACTGTGGGGGCTGTGTGGTGCCTTTAATTTTAATCATGGATTTGGTGGGTTTTATTAGAGAATATGCAACTTTTTATCAGAGAACATGCAACTTTTTTATCGGGGAAAACCAGGATCCCTGCCATTTCTCCCTGTAGCTTTTACATTTTTCTCTTCCCCCAGCACATTGTACTAGTCCCCCTTGAACTTCCTTTCAATCCTGAATACTGACATGCAGCTCCTGCAGGGTGCTAGCCTGTTTTGTGTATTGGCTAGCAAGGGGATGCAGAAGTATTAATGCAGGTAGTGTCTGTTAATATCACTTTTGCATGTGTGCTGACCACTGGTTGGATATCATGTCAGAATAAAACCTTTTTTTTTCTTGTGACAAGCCCTTGAGTTAAAGGACAGTGTCTTTGTCCTGCAAAGTTTTGAATATGCCAGCACTAAGCTCCTATCTGCAAACTGTGCATGTGCTCAGGGCTGCTTGCTAGCCTTTGCCTCTGTTTTGGGCTTAGAAGTACACCTCAATTTTCAGATCATATACAACATGTGGGTGGTTTATTTGCTTTGCCTTGCGGCAAGTTGTTCTAAGACTACCATACTGCTTTTCTCCTCAGCAATCTGCAGAACGCTGTGTGAGTACCCTGCTGGACCTCATCCAGACCAAGGTCAACTATGTTGTCCAGGAGGCTATTGTTGTCATCAGGGACATCTTCCGCAAGTATCCCAACAAGTAAGTGAAAGTATTTCAGGCCTAAGGACCTGAGCAGCTAATGCCTTAAAGGACAACTGCCCCTATTTTGCTCAGTGCCCTGTAACTCAAAGCTCCCATCATTTGTGTAACTTCTCCAACTTTAATGGATAAGGTGGCTCTCTTTCTGAAAAGTGGACTATTCTAATCCAAGAATGTGGTACCCTAGTGTTGCTAATAGATTGCTCTTTGACACAGTATATATTTGAGTGGGAAGAGTTTTCCTCCATACAGATGTTTAGTTTTCATTAAGTACAAGTTAATTAAAATCAATAAAATTCTGATTATGGTGGTTACATTGAAACACTGACCTATCTTACAGCATTAGGCTCCTGTAATTGCTAGCGTCTGTTGGGTGATTTTATAAGCCACCTCCAGCAGAAGGTTCACAAGCTTAAAAACATGTTTCACCTCCCAAGAGCTCAGGGTGTTGTTTCAAACAAACTCCATTTGTTAAATGTTACCATGGGCTTAGCCTTCTGTTTTCATAGTTTCATAGTTGGTAGGGTTGGAAGGGACCTGAGGAGATCATCTAGTCCAACCCCCTGCTGTGGCAGGAGAGTGGGGTCAAAGGCCCCCGCCCAGAGGGTCGCCCAGCCTCATTTTAAAGACATCCAGGGTAGGAGCCAGCACCACTTCTTTTGGAAGTTGGTTCCAGGTCCTAGCCGCCCTGACAGTGAAATAGCTCTTCCTAATGTCTAGCCTGGAACTACCCTCTGCTAACTTGTATCCATTGTTTCTTGTAACTCCTGGGATTGCTCGGGGGAACAGAGATGCTCTCAATGCCTGTTGGTCCCCCTTGACTAGTTTGTAAACGGCTACTAGATCCCCTCTTAGCCTTCTCTTTTGGAGGCTGAACAGGTTCAGGTCCCTCAGCCTCTCCTCGTAGGGCCTGCCCTGCTGCCCCCTGATCATGTCGGTGGCCCTCCTTTGGACCCTCTCCATATTGGCCACATCCCTCCTGAAGTGTGACACCCAGAATTGGACGCAGTACTCCAGCTGCGGCCTGACCAGTGTTGCGTAGAGGGGGAGGATCACCTCCTTGGACCTGCTTGAGATGCATCTGTGGATGCATGACAAGGTATGGTTGGCCTCCCTGACTGCATCCCCACACTGTCGGCCCATGTTCATTGTGGCATCAATGATGACTCCAAGATCCTTTTCTGTCTCAGCACTGGCAAGCAGGGAGTTCCCCAGCCTGTAGGTGTGTCGTTGGTTCTTCGTGGCTAATCCTGCTGCCAGTTGCAGGGAGACTCACTACATGCCATAGAGGTACCCCACCAGAGCTGTGTGCTGATGCCATTATTAATTTTAGTGCTAAGCTATTGGGGAGGTATTGATACCCTGGTTAGAAATCCCAGCCAGGAACAGCAGCCAGTGAAAAGGCAAGACCTGATAAAGATTCAAGAGAAGCGACTGAGCTTATTTGACTTGTTAGAGCAAAGATACCTTTTTATTAAGGAGACAAATATGGCAAGTCTGTGTCTTGAGTTTTATCTCCTACATAGTCTTGCTGCCTAAAAGAGAAAGAGGAGCCTTTGGAATTTTAACTAAGTGGGCATCATTTACGAAGATGATAGTGTCATTGGAAACATTTTTATCATGTAACTCATCTCCTTGCTGTGTGCCATTTTATAGCTCGTAATAATGTAAGTTGTCATGATTTTGATCAGAGGGCTTCACCCGTAATGGCATGGCATGGGTTAGAGTGCTAGTTCCACAGTGATGTAATTTGCCCCCAGTAATCAGGCTTTGTTCTGGTAAATCAGGTATGAGAGCATCATTGCCACATTGTGTGAGAATCTAGATTCTCTGGATGAGCCGGATGCCAGAGCTGCCATGATCTGGATAGTGGGTGAATATGCAGAAAGAATAGACAACGCAGATGAGCTGCTGGAGAGCTTTTTGGAAGGATTCCATGATGAAAGCACCCAGGTAAAGCTGTGCTCTCCACCCCCATCCTTCAAGGTGATATGCAGTGGGTGTACATGGCTGACCATAGTATTCCTAGAGCTAATTGGAAAACTTCAAATGTTTGGCTAAAATTCAAGGACTCTTGGGAGGCTGCCCTTCAGGATCCCCTGCTTTCATTTCCCTCTGTAGACTGGCTCCCTGGTTTGACTGTCTTGCATAATACACCATAATATGTCCTCTAAAAAATAAAACAGGTGGAATGCAGTGCATGATGGGAGTTTCCATATGTAGTATATAATGGGAAATGTTACTTCTGTCAGGGAAACCAGGACAAATGGGGACACAAGGATATCCCAATGTGAAGCCCCTGAAGGTGCTACAGCAGCAAAATATTTTGTGGCTTGGGTCCATTTTGTTTTCTGACAAAAATATCAATGTTATGGGAAGACCTGACACTTCGTGCAAAATTTCATTTAGTTGAAGACCCGGTTTTCTAGAGGACACTCTCTGTTGAAAACTTTCAGCCAGTCCTGAGTGTGAAACTGCATATTCCAAGGCATATTACATCAGGAGTGATCCTGACTGACCTAGCTATGCTGGGATAGTGGGGACTCAAATTATTCTGACAAAACTTCACTGTTACTAGTTTAAATCTGTTTCACTAGGTTGGAGGTTGAAATAAGCTAACACCAGCTACAGTGCAGTCTTGCCATTATGAGTTGATGGTAGGAGCACTTTGCCAGTATAGCATGTTGGTGTTCCTATTGGGGTAATGCACTGCTAGTGTAGCCATGGCCTGAGGCTAAGTCTGAATGGTCCTCTCTGCCATTTGCAGAAGAATTCAGTAGGCTTGTTTTGTGTCTTACTGGAATACTGAGTTAGTGCATCAAGTAGGTAGCTTCTTTTGCTCTGAGGAAAGGAAAGACTTACATATGCTGTCCTAGTTGGCTTTAACACCCCCTCCCCCCCATGTCTGCTTGGGAGAGGTGAACAATGAAGTAACTTATAATGTGATCATCACTGACCCCAACAGCTTGTTAAGACAGCTTGAGATCTTAATGCAGAACTACAGCAATGGAAGTATAAAATAAAACCTGTGATTTAAAAACAAACAAACATGGAGCTGTTTAACTCATTGGGCAAAAGGTTCACATGCTTTGTGCTAAATCAATATTCTATATTTGCATGTGATCTGTGCAGTTTGCATTAGCTTCTAGCCAGTTAAAATGACACAGTACCATTTGCTGGTATGCAAGGTTCTGCTGTGTTGTTTGGGTTTGGACAAGGCAGTGTTACAAGCTAACCACATTGTATCTTTGACTATCTGCATACTTTTATGTTCCTTTCCTAACCTTTGTTGTGTTCCTGCTTTATCTTAGGTGCAGCTCACTCTGCTGACCGCTATAGTGAAGCTGTTCTTAAAGAAGCCCTCAGAAACGCAGGAGCTGGTTCAGCATTGTTTCAGCAGGTCCTAAGCCTGGCCACACAGGTATGCCAAGCTGTATCCAGTAGGAACCCAGGTGGTCCAAGCATCGTGATGCTGGCAGACAATACAGTGTGTTCTGCCTTGACAATGCCAAGGGAACTAGATGTGCCAAGAGACAGGAATGAAGGGTATCTACAGCATAACCAGTTCCTCCACTCTGAGTCAAAGGGCTGTGACTTTCAGTGTTTGGGTTTGCCAAGGCACTATTGCTGCGGTGTAGTTGCTGCTTAATTCTTCTTCAACCCTTGCTCCCACCCTGGTTTTGTCTCTGTGATGTGGAACACGAAGCATAGGATGGGTAGGTTCCATAGAGATCCAAAGAATCTTCTCCCTCAGAAAGATGGCTTGTAGTTGAAATCAGAGAGATGAAGTGGAAGAGAAGAGATGTCGGGATTGGCAAACATTTTGTAACCAGTGGGCATTGGAGCAGAACACTAGCAGTGTTATGAAATCAAAAGAACAAGGCTTTCTTTTGCTCCCCAGGCTGCCAACAAAAGTGGCAATGTTGTTGGACATTTTTAATGCTGGATTTAGACCAGCTTGCATGGGCTGCTGAGCAGAGATCCCCTGACCTTGGATCCCTGTGAATCTGAACCAGATTTGAACTGACAGCCTGAAGTCCTGCAACTCCAGGTTGTTAGAGAGGATTTTCCTCTGACAGGAACAGCGGAGGCCTCAGCTTAGCTCTCTTGCATTCACCGGGGCTAGTCGTCCAGTGCCCTTTGCACCCTCTCTTCCAAAGACCTGCTGCATTGTACAATTAATATAAAATCCCTTCCAGCTTTCAGAGAGTTTGTTCTTTTTCCAAAATGTTTTAAACTGCCATCATCTGGTCTGCTTTGCTTTAAGAAAGGTCACAGGCATGGTCTGCTGGCATTTAGAATCCTCACCTTGATGTGTGGAGCCACTGTTAATGCCATCAAAGAATGGGGTAAAAGTTGGGTTTGGAGCCTGCATAGCTGCAAAGACAAAGATGCCATTAGGCAGTCCCTGAACTTTATGCTTGGTTGGGTCTAGGATACAGTGTATCATTATAGAGAGAGCCTGCAAAAGAAATGTGCCAGGCATTAAAACCCACTCTGCTGAGTCACAAAACACTTAAGAGCCTAGTATGATCCTAGGGTGCCATTTTTTCCCCTCTTGTTTGTCACAAACCTTAATTCAGTCTGGCTTATTGCATATTTCTATGAATAATAATGCAATGCAAGTTGCATGGCAATAGGCCCTTTAGTGTTTTAGTGCTCTGACCTCTGATTCAGAGGTAGAGATACTGTTATTTTTCACTTTAACATGAGAGTATCTAAGCATGTATTTCTAGCCATCTCTAATTTGAGGGCTTAATGTGTGTCGGGAGAGATCTCCAGAACAAAATGGAGGTGAGATTGTAGCATGTGGTAGGGTACCCGTGCTAGCCCAAATCATCCAGCCTAGATAACAACCTCACTGAAGACAGTTGGAGAAGGAAGTGAGGAGAAAAAAAAATCTACTTTTGTCTATTCCAGCAGGTGTTTTGAGATTGAAATCTTATAAAACCTGGTTATATTCAGTTGGCTATAATGCTGGAGAAGCATTTAGACTTGAGTACGGGTATGTGGGGCGGGGAGGGGTGCATTTGGGGAGGGATGTGTGATTGTGTGTGGGAGATGGTGTGGTTGTGGTGCTTGTGGGAGAAGGGTTTTTGGGTATGGCGGGGTGTGCATGTAATCCTGCTGCACCCCCCTCCCTGCACACAGCCCCGTGAGCTGGTCAACATCTGCCCCACAACAGCCTAGAGTCTGTGTGCCCAGCCCCACAGTCCCAGCCCCATCCCACGCCCACTCTGGACTCCCCCCCTCTAATTTGAGGGCTTAATGTGTGTCGGGAGAGATCTCCAGAACAAAATGGAGGTGAGATTGTAGCATGTGGTAGGGTACCCGTGCTAGCCCAAATCATCCAGCCTAGATAACAACCTCACTGAAGACAGAGTAGGAGAAGGAGAAGGAGGTGAGGAGAAAAAAAAATCTACTTTTATCTATTCCAGTAGGTGTTTTGAGATTTGAAATCTTATAAAACCTGGTTACATTCAGTTGGCTATAATGCTGGAGATGCATTTAGACTTGAGTACGGGTATGTGGGGTGGGGAGGGGTGCATTTGGGGAGGGATGTGTGATTGTGTGTGGGAGATGGTGTGGTTGTGGTGCTTGTGGGAGAAGGGTTTTTGGGTATGGCGGGGTGTGCATGTAATCCTGCTGCACCCCCCTCCCTGCACACAGCCCCGTGAGCTGGTCAACATCTGCCCCACAACAGCCTAGAGTCTGTGTGCCCAGCCCCACAGTCCCAGCCCCATCCCACGCCCACTCTGGACTCACCCCAGCAGGAGCAGACCAGCCAGAAATCCACATACACATCCCTGACCCCAGCCTGCCCCGTGCCTGCTCTGCACCACCCACATGTGGTATATCCTGCTGCTCCCTGGACACACAGCAGGGCAGTGGCGGCTCCACACCTGGACTACTTTTCTAGACAGCCCAGGTGGCGGTGGCTCCTTCCAGCTGCTGCCACCGCTGGCCTCAGGCCTGTTGTACTGGTAGGAGCCTATGTGTGTAGCCCTGATCCAGCCTGCCCCATGCTTGCTCTGGACTCACGTGCCCAGGCTCAGCAGTGGCGGCTGCCAGGCAAAACCTGTTCCTCAGCGTGGGGGAAAAATGGCTCCTCCCCCTCATTGCTGCTGGATCCTTCCTGCTGCAGCTGCCTGGAGCCCGTGTTGGGTTTCCCTGCATCTTCAGCACCACGTCTGGGCTGCCCAGTGGGGCAGCAGTGACAGAGCAGTTGAGACGCAAGGCACCCCGGCACAGGCTCTGGGCAGCTGCAGCAGGAAATACCTGCCTGGCAACCGCCATTGCTGAACCTGGGCGGGTGAATTCCAAGTAGGTGCAGAGTGGCTGGGTTGGAGTTGTGCTGCTGGTTCCTTGCTCGTACCATGGATCTGGGGCCAACAGCAGTGACTGCCAGAAGGAGCCACTGCCACCTGGGCTGCCTAGAAAGGCAGTCCAGCCACAGAGCCACCCCAGCCCTGCTGCATGTCCAGGCCATGGGTGGGTGGTGCCTGGGCCAGGCGGGGCTGAGGGACCCACCACGGGCTGGGCAAAGCCCCTCCATGGGCCAGATCCAGCCCACAGGACGTATTTTGCCCGCCCTTGGCTGAGGGTTTGCCGCACTTTTTGCAAGAAGTTCTTGCAGGCTGGAACTCTGCCAGCCTGCAGAGAGCTCTTTGCAAAAGTAGAAAATCTGTGGGTATCTCCATTAAAATGAAAAATCCATTTTTTTTTGTCTGTTAAAAGGGAAAATCCAGTTTTTTCCCATTTTTGCATGGGAAGCAGGAAACCTGGATCCCTGGTGATCAGCCCCCTTACTTCCATGGGTAGCTTAAATGTACAATATAAAATTACTCCCCAAAAATACTGGAGCTTCTTGTTTCTTTTCTTTTTGAAGCTAGGCTTTTATCTCTCTTTTTTAAAACAGCTTTTCATGCTGGTACAGAATTATCTACAATAAAAAGGATGTTACTGACAGCTGGAGGCCTGAAAGACTGAAGAATGTCTTTAACAATGAGTGTGTGCGTGTGTGCATGTGTGACCTTTTATGCTCCCTTTCAAAAGTGTATGTAAAGCAAACTCTTAACAAATTAGCCACCTATCCTGTGGCTTTATGTGCCTTGTCCTACCAGTGCCCTTGTAATCCTGTCATTGTCTTTCATGGCACAGAATTATGCATCTGCTACTAGTATGTGGCTGAATGAGGAAGTCATTTTGATCCCTCTATTTATATTTATGGTAGGATTAAATAAGGACAATTAGAAGAGCACATATGGAATGGAGTGGAGGGAGTTCTAAACCCTGAGGTCTGTTGTTGTACTTAATTATCTCACTCGATCCCTTTTCTATTCAACTAGATGTTTTCCTCTTTGACTGGCTATTTAGCTGAGGGGCAAGAAGCCAAACTCTAATTTTTGTTTCAAATGTTGCTGTTCATGACAAGTACTTCAGTCAGTAGCATTGTCTTCAAGGTTGTAGTTTCATTTCCAGTAAAACAGAACAAGGTTACTGGAAGAAAAAGAATGTGACTGCAGCAAATAAACCTGCTTCAAATCCCTGGATGAGACTCTGTTTTCTTTTAGGATTCAGACAACCCAGACCTGCGAGATCGTGGTTATATCTATTGGCGCCTTCTCTCCACGGATCCTGTGACTGCCAAAGAAGTGGTTTTATCAGAAAAGCCACTGATTTCTGAGGAGACTGACCTGATTGAGCCAACACTGCTGGATGAGCTCATCTGCCACATTGGGTCATTGGCTTCTGTGTACCACAAACCACCCAACGCCTTTGTGGAGGGCAGCCACGGGATCCACCGCAAGCATTTGCCAATTCACCATGGCAGGTAAGCAAGAAATAGCTACATTATTGGCCTTCCCTGCTCTGAGAATGTGAATTAGGGAAGAAATAGTAAAAAAAAATACCCCCAGCATGTTAACTTTCCAAAAACAGAAAGGGTAGAAAAAGTGCTAGGTCAGGTCATTGAAGTTTGGCCTGGAGTAAAACTAAGGTAAGTTAAAGCTTAAAAAATGCTGTGAAAATAGAAAGGTTTTGGTTTGTTCTGTATATGTTACAAATTTTATCTAAAGACAAAAAATACAAACCAAAGAGCAGACTGGGAAATAAGCTTGTGATCTGAAATCAAATAGTAAGTGCACAGTGTACTGGAATCCTTGTTTTATAGCGGGTCTACCGGGCAGCCCACAGGCTGTGTGCAGCCTGTGAGGGGTTAAATTGCAGTCTTCAGGCTCAAACCAGACAGCTGCTCCTAGCAGCCAAAGTCTCTGGGCTCTCCCTCCTCCTGCTCTTGCTTCAGAAGGCAGGGCAGTGCAGCACTGCATGGGGAGCTGACAGTCAGGCTGGGCTGTGCAAGGGGAGAGGGGAATGGGAGGTCGAGGGGGGAAGCATTGTATTTCCTGTGGTATGTGAGGTGGCTTTTGGTGCAGTGATGCTGGGGAAGTGCCCATGAGTGCATGTGTTGCAGCAATATATAAAGGAATTGTGCCTTTACGGTGTAGCAGCTTGGGGGAGGGATGCACAGAGCAGTTGGGGGCCTCGTGGTGCATGCCTGTGCAGCCCAGTCGTCCATCCGTGGCTTGCCTGCTGCTGCAGCCCGCACAGTGTGCAGCCCCCATTGATGTGGCTTGCAGTGGCTTAGAAGTTGGACAGCCCCATGTTACAGTATTTCATTCCGTTCCATGGTTCCTTCTTCAGGTGAGTTATACTACTTGCTAAGTGCATCAGTTACAGTTGCAGCTCTTTTTCCAGTTGAAGGTATAGTGTCAATGTAATGTGTACCAGAAACCCTGAGAAGTCGTTCTTGAACCACTGTTGGTTTATTGTTTGTTTGATTGTTTTGCTATCCTCTTGCAAATCAGTATAGCCAGTTGTGCCTTTGCTGTCTCCTCATATCTCCCTTCCATAGATACAAATACTCCTGATGGCTAAAACACGTTCCATGGCTTTGGAGCATTATGAAGTTTAGTAGCTTTTCCTCTGTCTGAAACTTAGTCTGGCTGCATTGACCAAAGGCCTGCAACCTCAAGTTACACTCAGGACTTCTGGGGCTTCTGCAGCGTAGTGCAATGGAAACAGAAGAACTATGTCCTGCTCAGGGGCCAATAGCAGAATGGGCTAGCTCAGGCCAAAGGTGAGACCAAATCTCCGTCTCAGGCTTGGCCAACTAGCTCTCCTGTTCATTGTTATTTCAGGTCAAAGCTGATATCTCAGGTTTTTACTAGCTCAGATGAGTTCTTCACCGCTTCTAGAGCAGAGCTTAGGGATTCATCACTGGCAGATGCTGTCCAGATAGCCAACGGAGAATAGCTACGTTATTGGCCTTCTCTGCTCTGAGAATGTGAATTAGGGAAGAAATAGTAAAAAAAATCCCCCAGCTTTGTTTTGAAAAGTTTGTTAACTTTTCAAAAACAGAACGGGTAGAAAAAGTGCTAGGTCAGGTCATTGAAGTTTGGCCTGGAGTAAAACTAAGGTAAGTTAAAGCTTAAAAAATGCTGTGAAAATAGAAAGGTTTTGGTTTGTTCTGTATGTTACAAATTTTCTCTAAAGACAAAAAATACAAACCAAAGAGCAGACTGGGAAATAAGCTTGTGATGTGAAATCAAATAGTAAGTGCACAGTGTACTGGAATCCTTGTTTTATAGCGGTTCTGTTCAACTGGCAGCCCACAGGCTGTGTGCAGCCTGTAAGGGGTTAAATTGCAGTCTTCAGGCTCAAACCAGGTGTGTGGGCTATCTCCCGATCCCACCCTCGTCGCCATGTGCGGACAGCGGGGAGCGATCGGGGCCCTTTTGTGCTATGCGCGAGCTGTGGCCAGCAGCCCGGGCACGCTGGATCGGAGAGAACAGGCGACACGCTGGAATTAGGCACGGACGCGTAATGGTTGATTTAAAGATTATTTTACTTACACCGAAGATGGTTGCGGTGCAGGCAGGAAAACTTGCTTGAGTTGCGGTTACAGACAGGAAAGAAGAGAGGCGGACAAGAGTTCTAAACTCACGAACTCTAGCCCAATCCGGCTGAAGGCTCTAAACACGTGAGCCCGTCGTGTCAACCGAAGAAAGTACTCGTACGGAAAAGCTCTGACTCACACGAAGTTTGCTAGGCTCCGTGGAACTTGCGCTCTGAGGTAGTCCGGTCGTCTGAACAAGTATGTCAGTCGTTCCAGCTGGCAAGGAATAGACTCACACGAAGTTTGCTAGGCTCTGTGGGTTCTTTTTTGCGCGCAGGGAGGGATACGTCTAGGAATCTATCGGCGACGGGGAGAGGCTAGAGGCTGATCAGACCCCTGTTGCCTGCTTGAAATGCGCTGGGTTCAATAGGCTCCGCAGCGCTTAGAGATCTTCACACAGCATGAAGTCTCCTCCTCCTGGTAGTTGTGGAGTCCTCCCTTGTGGGGGTTCTCCTCGGAGTTCTCCAAGTTCTCCAACTTGTGCGGAAACCACTCAAGCTTTTTATACGGCTAGCAAGCCAATCGCTAGCCGCCACGTAGGAATAATTTAACTCAAACCAGGCCAAAGGTGAGACCAAATCTCCATCTCAGGCTTGGCCAACTAGCTCTCCTGTTCATTGTTATTTCAGGTCAAAGCTGATATCTCAGGTTTTTACTAGCTCAGATGAGTTCTTCACCGCTTCTAGAGCAGAGCTTAGGGATTCATCACTGGCAGATGCTGTCCAGATAGCCAACGGACTCCCTTTGATTTTCCAAGTACCATATAGCTATTGCTTATATCACTGCACTGCTCTAATATCACGTTACTTAATCATCTGTTAGCTGGGCCAATATCCTCTATACCTCAATCCACAACAATATGAAGAAGCGACCAGGGGAACAACAAACAGTACTTTGGAGAGAGTATTAACTTTCAGTGCTGTGCTCTGTAAATTAAAGGCAAATGGTGCTATTCATTGGCAAATTAGATTTCTTCTACATGAGCTCAGCTTAATAAAGAGATGTCATTATTGTGATTATCAGCCTTACTGCTTGATAAAAAGACATGTTGATCAGGCTTCAGGGAAGGGCCTTCTTTGCAGCAGTATTGCAGTAAGCCAAATTATGGCTTTCAATTTCATATTCACAATACTACTCCTCAGGGGCAGTGTTGTGGGGAGACCTGAAATCACTCATTGCAAGTCCTCTTGCTCTGTGCAAGGAAATTGACTTGCATCTTCCGGATGCCAGCAATACTTGCACGTCTGTTCACTTGGATCAAGCTAAAACTGCCAGTGGAAGACAGTGATTTAAAAAAAAAAACTTGGGTAGGATCTTAATTTCTTTTGTTCTGAGGAGATGAAACTTTTCGGTGGCAGATTCCTGGGATAAGTGCTAGCTTAAATTATTGATTTCCCCCCCACCCGAATGGTGTAATTAAAATGGAAGGGTTAAGTGTTGAAATTCTGGGCATAATCCTGTAAGAAATTACTCATAGTTGTGGTTGGCAGTGTGAACTTTCTCCTATGCATTGTCCTCTAAAGGTAATATATTGGCCTTTAACTGCTCCAGTTCTCAGCTGATAAGCAGTTCTCAGCCACATGAGCTGCTTCCAGGTGCTCTGCTCTTTCTATTCAGGCACACCAGTTGTCATGAATTAGTGGTACCTTTTTGGGGTTCTGTGATGAAATCCCAAGAGTCAGGGGAGTAGGTTGAAAGCCAGCGTTTTGCCTATCAGCAGTGGAAGGTCAGACCCTTTTTTTGCTTGTGGGGATTTTTCTTTAGAGTGATATTATCTTTAAATACCATGCTTGCTCTTCTCTTAGGATGTTTATATTTCAGTCCTTGGTTTGCAGCCACCAGCAGCTACTTGTCTTCCAACAAGTTTTTGCTGCTGGTGTTCTGGGAGCAGCCAGAGCTGGGGAATTTAGAGAGGCGACCAATTTAACTTTGGCTTAAGGATTCTGGGAGCTGCGCTGATGTTCTGGGAAAGCCCAAATATATTAATTCAAGAGAAGATCTGCTGGTGAACAGGGATTGAAACATTCTCCCTTTCATTGTTCTCCCAGGGCAATAAAAGAAGGGAAACATGATAGCATGTCTGTATTCTTAATATATGGCCATTCATGATTCTTTTTATTCTTTTGAAAGCTGTCATGCAGATTCCTCATTGGCCTTGGGGGCCCCTACAGTTTAAAAACAAAACAAAACAAAAAACACACACACAGTCTTTGAAGAAAAGTGTTTGTGCATCTCCATTAGAGAAGAGAAAGGGCGTATAAGTAGAGGAGAGTTGGAACATTAAAGTGTCATCGTATACAGGAGGAAGGAGACTGAAGGAAGGGGTTTGGCCCTTTGGCATTGCTGTAATACAATTTTATTCATGTCCGTTGTTCATAAAAATCATCCAGGTCACACGTTTTGCTCTTAATGGGGATTGAGCTGGATCAGGGAAATTGCTTTCAAGTGAGCGTTTCAGCATATTCAGTATGTAAAAGCCCTGCTACTAAAGGTGGAAGCATGAAAAAAAGTCAGCATTAACACTATTAAGGGACTAAATTTCATTCCATTAATCTTTTTCTTATATCCTTTTCTGCATTCACCAAAGTGACCAACAGCATGTATGCAGTTTCCAAAGGTATCTTCAGACAAATCATGGCAGTATCAGGAAGGAGGATCAAGGCTACTCACAAATTAGTAGGGTGGGATCCCTACAGGCATGTTCCCATTTTAAAACACCTTATCAGAATATTAATTCCAGGAGAACTTCCTTACAACCCCCTGATGCATGTGCAGTAATACTGCGTGAAAATAACTTGCTCCCTTACTGCAGACAGTTGGGAGTGTGGGGGTAGGAGAAGCATAAAGTGAATCTAAAATTGTATAGCTTCTCTGAATATAAAAATATTGTAATGATGCACAGGAATTTGAGTGGCCACTATGGCATTTGCAGTCCACCCGTCGTGTGTGTGTGCATCTTGTGTCGTGTGTGTGTGTGTGTGTGTGTGTGTGTGTGTGTGTGTGTCCCACTACCTTACATTGAAATAATGCTAGCTGGGTTTAAAAAAAAATCTAGAATACTTCATAACAGGTGAAAGTTAGATGCTGGCATAGGGCAAGTTATATTTCATGCTTTAGCAAGAAAGCTAATTGCTAGAGAAATAAATTTGTCCTTTTTCCATTTGTGCCTTGTGTCTGAAGCTTCAGACTGTTGCGATTGCTAGAAGGAAGAAAAGACAGTTGAATAACTTGGTATGTCCCATGTGTGTTGGCTAAGGAGATAATTTGGCTAACCCAGGGACACCTTAAGCAATAAACACTAACCACCAATTCCCATTATTTGTTGCCTCCAATTGGTGATCATAAATCATGTGTTTTGGTCAGTCGCCAAAAAAACAACACCATTGCTTGGAGCTGTACCACGTTGCTGTTTGTGGGTCATTTGTATTTTTGGCTGTCATTCATGGGTCTTTGTTCTGCAGTTTCTCTTCTCTGGAGCTCCAAAGGCTGCAACAAAAGTGACTAAATATTCTCCCTTATTTATTTTTCTGTCTGCCCACAGCACTGACGCAGGAGACAGCCCTGTGGGAACCACTGCCACTACCAACTTGGAGCAGCCTCAGGTTATCCCATCTCAAGGTGACCTTCTGGGTGATCTTCTGAACCTTGACCTGGGCCCCCCAGTGAATGTACCCCAAGTGTCCTCCATGCAGATGGGTGCTGTGGACCTCCTTGGCGGAGGGTTAGACAGTTTGGTAAGGAATGTACTCTTTCTTCCATTTCAAATGCTGTACAGTAACTAAAAACATTTGTGGTCTCAGCGGTTGGTAAGACCTTGGGTATTCATTCCCTTTGTGCTGAGTGCCCGCTACTGGGACCTGAAGAGATTCATAGATTACTGGGACCCTCAGCAGCCATTGTTACTTCTGTGCCAGTTCACAGCCAGGTTCTTCCTTTAGAAGAAGAATGCTACCACACAACTTAGATTCCCATTGTAGATCGATAGGACTATTTCCTGCTTTCTCTCACTGGGAAGAGGGGAGGAGGATTGAAGAGCCCTGTCAGTTCCTTAGGTGTCTGAGAGCATTATAAAATACACCAGTTCCTCTTCTAAAGGGCTTTCATGGTGCCCTCTTGTTCCCAACTCAATTGAATTTCATTACAAGCTCCATCTTTATAGCCTGCACCATCCTATTTGTGTATTCTCCAGAGCATGTCTTGCTTTAAGTATCGGTGACATCTTAATTGCAGTTAGGCCAAGAGGAAGCACTCTGCTACTCCACATAGTCCTGCCCTTCACCACAGGCACTCACAAGGTAGTATTCTAATATTAAAAGGGTCAGAGACCAGAGAATGAATAAATTCATTCTGCCTCTTGCCTGGGGAGGGCAAGCTGAGCATAAGCTGTCATGACCAAATCAGAAGGGGGAAAATTTATTATGCAACTGAATATTGGGTGCAGCGGGTCTTAAATCTGTGGCTGCCATTCAGTAAGAGAACAGATCACTGAATACAGTGCTGAAGGCACATTTAGCCTTCAGCACTGTGAGTCAGGCCTCTACCATCAGGCGGCAGCTTTGGAGGAGTGGGAGGCTGTTTGTACAGCTGGACAAGCCCTGATGCAACAAATCCTTATTTGTCAGCTTCTCCATTCATTGTAGCAGTCTTGCTAAAACAGACATTAAATACAGAGCCCAACTTCTGGTGTTTCACAAGCTGATGAAGTAAAAACAAATCTAACCCTCCCTAGCATTGCTATTCACAGAGATCAGATGTGCTCAACTTATTTGATCTCTGTGCTGTTTGAGCAGCAGTTCATGCGCCTGAAGTTCACATCAGTGGAACAGGCATGCTAGTCCTTGGCTGCAGTTCTCAGCAGCATGTGCTGTATAAGCCCAGCAGCGGGAGCTCAGTTCAGTGACCTCTGATGAAGAGAGAGACAGCCACTGCTGTGCAATGTAACTAATTTTATTTCTTTAATTACATTCATACAATTGAAAACAATGTCGTGTGACAGCTTGAAAGAGGCATTTGAGCCATAAATCCCTGTAGAGATACCTTCATCTCTGGTTGCAGAGACAAACCTGTATTGAATGTCCAACAACTAATCGAGGCACTTGGTTGTTGGCCAGAGACCTTGTGGATGAAAGTAACTTAAGGACTAAAATGGGTTAGATAAGTCATGTCCAACCTTTTAGCCCCATGTGGTTGGACAATTGGGGTAGGATCAATGTACAGGGTGGATCCAGTTTGTGTGTCCAAGCTGGCGTGCGGGGCTGGCCCAGTGTGTGGCCTGATCTGGTGCACAGGGCTGTCCCAGTGCGTGGCCCCAGGCCCACATGTAGAACCTTGTAAGGGCCTGCAGGGCTTGGAAATTTGGCAGTGGAGTGGTGGTAGTGTTAATAATAGCCACTGCTTCTCTGCTGCCAAATTTCCAGACCCGTGGGGAGCCCCATTCACCAGGCTACATGGCTTCATGGGCTGGGTCTGTCCTGCAAGCTGGAGGTTAAGCACAACTGTTTTAGATGTTGGGAAAAGGGTTCCTGTAACTGTTGGCATGAGAGGGGTTAACTTTGTGACCCACTTTGGCAATGCAGCTCTCAAATTGGGAGGCCTGAAGTCTTGTCACTTGTAATGTTTGTGCTCTTCATTGCTGTCTGACACTGTGCTGCATCTCAGCAGAGTGTCAAGCCCTGGTTCAGACTCCAGGCTAAAAATGTTAGCCTGCCTAATCACAAATGGGTTAGGACACAGTCCTAGATAGTGTCTCCTTCCAGTGCTTTCCAGTGAAATGCTGCCATATTGTCCCTGTTGTCTGCTCCTTACACATGAGATACACAAGTGACTCTCTTCCCTGTAAATCCCATACCTCCATGCCTTCTTTTGCTGGCCTTTATTCCTTAACTAACCCTTTTCTGAGTGCTTTGTACGTGAGAGAACATGATCTCTATGTGTCTGTGTGCTTGTGTCTGTGTAACTACATATATGGAAAATCCCAAGTTTAATTACCCGAACCTGGGATTGAGTCTCTGGGAGTACATCTAAAATGCAGAGTTAGCCCTGATATGGGTATAACAAAGCCTTGTCTACATTACCTTATCCTCAGAAGAATAAGCTTTACTGTAGCTCCATTTGTTTCCTCACTTGCATGTGTAGCCTGAGGACATATCCCAGGGTTTTTTGCACTGAAACATTCCTGGACTGTTTCCTGGTCAGTTGTGAGAAAATGTACCCATCCCTTGGCATAGGGAAGGAGCTGGAATTGTGGGAAGGGTATTGGTTGGACTTACTTGACCTCAGCTGATCTTGCCTGCATCCTCACTGCAACCTGTGCAAGCTCCACCAGTCCAAATTAAATCATAGCTGAAACTATAACCTCTACCATCAGCTGTACAGACCAGCACGAGTTCAAAATCCTATTCAAGCATATGGTTCATGTTTTTTTATGTAGATAACAATGGTCATTCTTTTAAGACTAACATGGAGAAATACCCTAAAAGAAAGTGATACTCTTTCATCCTTAATGTTCGTAAAGGGTCATAAAATGGCAGAGGGGTAGCTGGGATATTTCAGATTCTTGTGGCTGCACGGCAGTTCATCATTATCGGATTAGGATCATAAATGACTCTCTCCATCTTTTTCAGTTACTGGGGGTTTTTTTCGCCTCTTGAGCCACTTTGTCCCCCTTCCAGCCACACTCCTTTAGCAGTTTGTGCATTTTCCCCACATCACTGCCTGGGTTCCCTGTTCTGAGCTTCCTTCTTAATCTTTCAAGACTCTTCCAAGGGCCTGCCAGTCACTGGGGACATGCAAGTATGGCTCTTAGTGCTCAGTCATTGTCATGTGAGCACATCATAAGGAGTGATGCAAAATGCTCAGCTCATGCTGTTGTATCTGTGCCAGAGTTGGTTCTTGTCACTCATGGAGAAAAGGACCAAGTTTGACCCTGAATTCAGATGTGCTGGTCTTTATGGTGACACACTTTTCCCTAACCTATGATTACAATATTTACTCAAATAGGAGATGATCCTGATTATAAGACAACTCTTACCCCTTCCCCTTAATTAGATTCTGTATATGGAAATGTTATACATTTGTTGTATTTTTCCAGGTATAGAAGCTAATTATTGGAGGTTTGTCTTGAATTTGTCCCCTGGGGGGTCATGTAACCCATTGATGCTTGTTACCTTTTTTTTGGCAACTGTTGCAAGTTTTATCACAGTTACTCCATAAACGCATTTTTGAGCAGCACTTTAGCACCTATTTACATGCAGTACAAACTGTGTATGATATTAGTCCAAAATCAAAGGCTTATACCACATAGTTCATTGGGCTGGGTCTCACCAGAGTCGATAGTATTTCAACCTATGGTGACCCCATGACTCAGGGCTGCTCATTATGTGCGTGTACTACAGATACCTCCCTTCTCCCCCACAAAGGATCCATGCTCAGCTGTGGGAGTGAAGAGGAAGTCAAAATGCATGCAATATAATGGCTGCCCATACTTGAAAAAGAGTTGATGGTGAGGGGGAGTGCACTTAATGGGCACTATTATATGCTTTATTCCTATTGACTGCACTAACTTACCTTGTGGTAGGTTCCCATCGGCATGTTTGCCCAATACTGTACAGGGCCATGTGTTTTATAGTCCTCCTCAGTGTTGGCTGCATTCAGCTTCATAGTTGGTTTCCATTGCTGAGCACACACTGCTTTTGGCACCAGTTTAATGATAGACAGTGTATTTAGTGAGATTTCCTTGTATGTGATTATAAGAGGAGGGACTTTTTTCCCCATGCTAGTTGTGGGGGGAGGGGGAACCTCATGTTGTATTTATGTAAATACAGTAGTTTACTCCTTTGCTGGCCCTTCCTGTTTTCATCTGCTTCCTTCCACTAGACACTGTCCATCACTCCAGCCCAACCCAGCAACCGAATCAGCACACAGGGAAGTATGAGAATGGGGGCTGTTCAAATAAAAATACTAGCATAAAAGCCTGTCAAAAATAACAGGCAAAAATAGGCTACTTGTTATAGTGTACCACGTTTCTGTTACCACTTGTGTCATTACCAATTTGGGTTGTTCTGCCTGGTATTCTTGTATACAATGGGTATCCATCAACATTTCCAAGTGTCTCCTTTCTAAACTCCTTTGGATATTTCTTCAGACATTGATGGTTTTCCGTGCATGGTGCATTTGGATTCAGTCCTCCACATGGTCCATGAATTGTACATCTTGTCACAATGATCTTTGCTCAACAGGCAATGAATGCACTGTTGTACGATCAAATGTTTGTTTTTAAGTTCTGGTAATGCTCACTGTTCTGATTTGTCATTGAATCCTACAAATACTCTGGAAATGGTCTTCTTGGAGGCAGAATCACTTTCCTCTTACGACAACAACTCTGGAATTGGCCATCTGACGGTCTTTCAGCTTGGAAATTTAAATAGTTATCCAATTGGCACACCGTGTTCGTCAATCCACAACTATGTTCCTCAATCTCGTCTTCAGTGAATCTGTTGTTGTCTTTTCATAGATTCATAGATGTTAGGGTCAGAAGGGACCTCAATAGATCATCGAGTCCGACTTTGAGCCTGGCTTCCATTGCCTCTGTGAACCCTTTGCCTTTCCATTGCATCTCTTCTACAACGTCCTCTTTGCTCATCTGTTTAATTTGGTCTTACTCTTGCCATTCTTTCTGCATTCAGTTGCCATCTATTCTCTGCTTCACCTTGGTAAGTGTGTTATGGGTTAAAGTTAAAGTAAGGGTGTTAAGGGACCATTTTTGCTCAGATACTGAGAGTACACCATAACTAAATGAAATCAATCACTAAAAGTCTAGAAAAGTGAACACAAATATTTTTTTTTAGCGTGACAGACAGAATGACAGACACAAATGAAGCAAATTATTATAGAGGATGCTTTGTGACCTGTGCCTTTAACATGGTATGGCTTCTGAACTGTCGTGTGTACATAGAGGCCTGATGGGAAAGTAATTGCCCCGAGTAACTCAATTTTTTTAAAGTTAACTCTGTTGTATCCATATACAAATTCCCCTCAATTACTGTGGAAAGAAACAACCTGACGTGTCTGAATTTTACATTTGAAACCAATGTCTGTGGCTTGGCTTATGAGAGTACATTGGCGCCATGAGTGTTTTGCATGTAACTGAAAATTTAGCTTACTAGTAGAATCACCCAGCTAAAATAGTCTCCTATTCCAGGGAGGCTCAAACTATGGTCCACAGGCCAAATGGTGGCTTGCAAAGCCTTAGAATCTGGCCTGGGGTCCTCCTTGTGGGTAGGAAATTTGGCGGTGGGTATACCGCCACCCCTCCCCGCAGCCAGAATACCAAGCCTTGAGCAGTGGTTCAGAGCTGGGCCCTCCCCACATGGCCAGATTGACCCTCCCCCCACATGGCCAGATTGGAGCTGGGCCATACCCCCTTCTCCTCCACCTTGCCTGGTTGGGGCCAGCCCACATCCTTTTCCTCCCACAGTGTCAGGCAATCCCTCCTTCCCCCACACATCTGGTTTGGGCTGGGCTCCCCTCCCCCTCTCAACCCTCTCACCCTTCTGCCTCTGTGCAGCAGGATGGGGCCTCACAACATCCGCCTCAGCCACCAGTTTGGGTCCACTGGGCTTCTGATGTTACCTGACCTCGGCACCCAAGATCTTCTGATTATCGAAGTGTGAAGCTGGGGAATTTGGGGTACATAGTGTTTCCTGAACACCAGTTTCAGATAACTATTCCTTACAGTGTATAGAAAAGAACAAGTTGCTTGCTAAAGAAATTAGCCTACTAAATAGCTGGAAGGATCATCTTCCACCAGAGGCGATGCCTAGCAAAGCTGAGCGTGGAATTCAATGAAGGTAATAGTGTCAATTTGCTGGGTATTATGTTCTGCACAATGCATCCCCCAATTCAAATGCACAGAAGAAAAAATATTAAAACGTAGTAGGATAATTTGCTGGGGAAGTTGGAAGCCAGATTGTTGCTTCTCCTGGGCTTTCATGTTTTGTTTCACTAAACACTACAAGCACCCTTCTGAAATCAAACACACTTTCAGTAGAAATGAAGGCTTTACCAAAGGCATACTTTATATACCAGGGTAAGGCACAATAACAGCCTTTCTATCCAAACCAGAATAACGTGTGGCATTTTGATGGAATAGGACAATGGTGTTCAACCTTTCTGGCTAGTGGTTGGGCAGCACCGAGTCCCTCTAGCCCATGGAGGGACTGGGTGCTGCCCAACCACCAGCCAGAAAGGTTGAACACCATTGTCCTATTCCATCAAAATGCCATGCGTTATTCTGGTTTGGCTAGAAAGGCTGCTGTTGTGTCTTACCCTGGTATATAAAGTATGCCTTTAGTAAAGCCTTCATTTCTACTGAAAGTGTGTTTGATTTCAGAAGGGTGCTTGTAGTGTTTAGTGAAACAAAACATGAAAGCCCAGGAGAAGCAACAATCTGGCTTCCAACTTCCCCAGCAAATTATCCTACTACGTTTTAATATTTTTTCTTCTGTGCATTTGAATTGGGGGATGCATTGTGCAGAACATAATACCCAGCAAATTGACACTATTACCTTCATTGAATTCCACGCTCAGCTTTGCTAGGCATCGCCTCTGGTGGAAGATGATCCTTCCAGCTATTTAGTAGGCTAATTTCTTTAGTAAGAAACTTGTATTTTGTCAGAATGAGCCCTAGAATCAGTTGATATAACCTTGTAACAGATCTAGGTATTCATTGTACCTGCACAAAGGGAATGTGCTTCAGTACATGTTACAATTAAAAACATAAATTTAAAAACATTCAGCTCCCAACACAGGATCAGCCAAGGTATATTCTTGTGGCCCAGGCTTACTCAGACTATAATACCATGGGTGGTGGTTGTTGTTTAGGGAATAGAGTCTGGAGAGCTGGGTTCTGTTCTGTGTCACTGCATCTGAGACCCTGGGCAGTTCCTTTAGCTCTTGCTTTTCTTTCTGTAAAATAGAGACCATGTCCCCCAGCTCTTTATAAAGTACTTGAGGTCTTCAGTTGAAAAGCATTCTTATACCAAAAGGTGGTGACAGAATCCGTTAATGTGGGGGAGGAACATTTGGATCAGGCTACAGGTTTCAGGAAGCAGTGTACCATCTTGACCCAAGCAGAAGTGGTTTGAATCGAGAATAAACAGGGCATGCTGAGAAGTGGGGAGTTTACATACTCCAGCTGATTATGATTGACTATGCTTAATGCAAATTATGTGCAGGCTTCTTTGTCATGCAGGTCTTGGTGGGACAGTGTGACTATCCCTGCTGGAACGAACAGTGCCTATTTTTGTGCCTTAAAGTCTCATTCTTGTGTGTCCTCTTCCCCCTACCTCTACCCCCATACACGCACACACTTTGAGAACCCATCAGGTGTAAATCCCATCAGGTGTAAATGCACTAAGTGAACAACCAGACAATCAAACAACCAGAGATGGCATGTATTGTAATCCTGCACATTTAACTGTTATATGGCAACATAACAAAGCAGTGCCCATTTTAACCTCCAGAGCAGGACAGGAAATGTGTTGAAATAGGCTGCTTGACTTGTCTGTTCTGTAAAGGCTTTTTTTTTTTTAATGTGCCAGCCATTCATCTAAAATAATGTTATTGACATGAGACTGGCAGCTTGTCAGACTGATTTATGCCCAGGACTGTGCAGCTGCCTAATAAATACTGGATATTCAGACTTCCTGTAATAATTCCCTGAAGTAGAATATCTTGGCAGACTCTAGAGAAGATTGTAAGGCAGGTAGATGTGTTCACTAATACTTAGGATGAGATTAGACTTGCTGTGGCTCAGGCCTGCTTGACCTCATGTGTTTTATTTCAGTGAAAAAGCCAATACCTTGGCTTCCCAATGGTTTGCACTGCAATGCTACAAGCCTATACCTGCAGCACTCCCTGGGTTTGGGTCACCAGTTTGCTTGCCCTTCAGTTGTGGGTCATGCTTCCCCATGCATCAAACCAAAAATCAGCAAGAATCACTGGGCTTCTGATGTTACCTGACCTCAGGCACCCAAGATCTGATTATCAGTGTGAAGCTGGGGAATTTGGAGTATATAGTGTTATCTGAATACCAGTTTCACATGACTATTCCTTATAGTGTATAGAAAAGAACAAAGCCAGTGAATTAAAAGTCTGACCATTCGTCTCTAGTGGGAACTGGCCAGTAGAAATTCTTTTTTTTTAAAACTTGAAACCACTTTATAGTTTTATAGATACTTATTACTGATTACTTTCTGTAATGGTTTTAGCTTTGCTTATATCCTGGCAGCATTAAAGCAAGTAGATGGATTTATTTATTAAAACACAGGATTGTTCTAGGATGATGTGTTCTGTTCCCAATTCTACAACTGATTTGCTGTGTTGTCTTGTGCAAGTTATTAGAGGTGTACCAATGCATCGATCCAATGGGTACTGATATAAAGAAAATTGGCTGGATCAGAAATCGGCCCAATGGGGCTGATAATTTGGCTCATAAATGCAAATCAACACCTCCCTCCCCCCATGGTGAGGGAAGGGGCAGGGGCAGGTGCTACCCAGCCAGGACAGGGTTGGGGTGCGGAACGGACCCCCGGCTCACTGGGGGCAGCTGAGCTGAGAAGAGCCGGGGTTGCGCCAGGCAGACGAGCAGGCAGCGGCGCTGGGAGGGAGTTATGGCGAAACTTAGGGTGGCTTCTGCCCCCTCTGCAGCCCCTGCCCTGAGTCCAGCCCACAGCAAGAAGAGACCCAGCTGCAGCCCACCCCATGCAGATTCGGGGGCACATGTCCCCCTGCCCCCCACCCCCTGTGCCCTCCTGGGGTCTGTGCAGCGGTGGGAGCTGTGCCTACCCCTGATGAGCACCCTGCTCCACCCTGCCTGGACAGCACCTTCCCCTTCCTCTGCCCCCTCCCTCACCGTGGGGGGACAGGGGTTGATCTGCCCCTCCATGCCCCTTCCCTCCCCACTCCCCTCCACCACAGCAGACTTACCAGAGGGAGGCAGCTCTCCATGCTGTATCGGAAATTGTATTGGTATCAGCTGATATGTCCCATTAAAAATCGGATATCAGTTTTGGCCCCAAAAATCTGTATTGGTGCACCTCTACTTAAAATTACCCATGCCTCAGTTCCCCTGTCTGTAAAATGGGGATACTTGACTATTTCCGGAGCTCACTTTGTTAGTCCAGAATATGTATTTAATACACTTTCTAGAGAGGATTGAGGGTATATTTCTGGAACAGAATGGGTTTGAAAAGACATCTCTTAGTCACTGGTTGTCTGAATTCTTGTTTGATGGTTTACGGATGTTGGGGTTATGATATGTTAATTAAGTGTTAAGGCAGCTGGAGCATTATTTAGACACCAGTTATTATTTAAATCAAAACAAATAACTAACGAATATTGATAAAATTAATTCTAATACAAGCACTGCAAAGGGGGAGTTATTGACAGTAAGTGCTACTGAAATCTATGGTCCGTTGTATCCTGTGGTGCAGCTCCATTAGTGTGCACTGTCCTTATCATGTACCAACACCACTGCATTCATGCAAGCCAGTAACTCCACACAAGGCCTCCTGTTCAACCCTAATCTCATTGCTCAGAAAAGTCCATACACAATAAGAAGCCTCTAGCTAAAGCGTTGAAAATGTACAAGCGTGAGCCAAAGGAAAGACGAATCTGCAAAGCGGAGTGTCGACAGCCCCAGAGCTGTAGGAAGGCAGCATGCACAGTCTCTTCTACATTAAATAGAAGTAGCCTGAATCGATCGTCACGCCGGCAGCTGTTTGTTTTTCAGCTGTGTAGTCAACCAGATCAATTGATTTTAGTCAGTAAATGCTTCATATTCCTTGCTGTGAGGTGGAATCAGTGTACTGTGTTACCAAGAACCCAAACGTTTTCATCTAGCTCCCTGATCCGTAACATGGAGCTCCTGAATGCAATATATATATAATGCATATCCTGTTAGCCCATAAATTATGGCTCTATGCATTACATCACTGCACTGAAAGATCTGGCTAGGTCTGAAAGGAAATTGTTGCAGCCTCTTTCACTAGCTCAGCCCCTTTCTTGTTACACACCCTCCATGTACATTATGTAACAATGCAGAAATGATTGTGGAAGCCTGTCTTCTACCACCCATTGTATGAACAAACATTTTGGAAGTTTCCTTCCTTACAAATCTGTTTTACACTGCAAATAGGTTCTCTAATGTAGAGTAGCAATGCCGGAGTTACTGTAGAAGTCAGCACAACTGCGCACTGAAGTTACAGAGCAGTTGCACTTTAACTGCAGAGCATCTGCAGTGTCATTGGAGTCAACTAGCATGAAGAAAATGTTGAAGTTGGTCAAGGGCAGGTGACAATGCTGTTGCCATTTGTACAGAAGTCTAGCATCTTCCTCCAAGCCACTGTGGCTACCAGCCACTCCCTGTTGCATTTAAAAACCGAATTTCTAACCTAGTGCTTTATGAATTGACACAACACTTGGTTGATGAATAGCAGAAAGGCTTGCTTTAATAACTACCAACAAGTTACAGAACTAAATGACAGAAAAGACTCTTTCTCAATATAAAGTGAACTATATCTTTCCCAATATAAAATAAGCTATTAGTCCTTAGTATTTTCTGAGCCACACAGAGATCTTTACCCAGTGCAGGCAGGAAGCAGTTCCTGTACAGCCTCAAAGTGTGGGTCCTTCACTTATTGGCTTTTCTTTAAAAAAATGTTTTTTTAATTGTTTCAAGCCAAATCAGCCAAATCAAGTCCAAATCCATGAGTTAGCCCAGAACCATAAGTGGCCCTGCAACCGGCAAACATCCTCCACCCCCACCAAGGGCTTCACATATTTCCAAAGTCTTTTGGTGGGCATCCTACTTGCAGGCCCAAGCCCCCAGGGTTTTGGTGCAGATGCCACCAAGTTTTGCCTACCCTCAACCATATGGCTGCAGGAGCAAGCTAGGGAAGAGCCTCCCATTTCCATAAAGTGGGCTTTAAGCCCCAACACCTCGGCGGGTACTAAACCACACCAGAAGAACAGTTATCCCCAGGAACACTTAAGGAGAACTGCCTTCTAGGACCCAGATGCACGGTGTTTCCCCAGCCAGCTATTTGACAGGGTGGCAGGATGGCTTCTGGTCTGGACTGCACAGAACTTGATGACAAGTCTGCTTAGCTCTTATACTGTGTCTTCAAAGCATTTTTCTGGATGGTTGGCCATTTAAAGTCCAAACAAAACAGGGAGGAAAAGGTTGATCATTGGATCATAACTGTTAATTGCCTGGCTCCTGTTTTTGATTATCTAGATGCAAAGAATGTGTTTCTGCCGCCTCTGCAATTATAGGTCAACCACAGATGATGGGCCTTGAGTGTCAGACAGGATACTTAGAAGTATCACCAAACTTGTTTTGGGGTATTTGTTTATCAGTGGGGTACATTAGCAGAGACATGCACTGAATGGTTCAGACATTTTTAACACCTTAGAGTGACATTGGGTGCCTGTTTTGAGAAATGTGAGGATGTGACATGCAGAACAGGTTTCTTTTGAGATGGATATTTAGTCTTTTGTTTTCTTTAGCTGCTAGGGCAAATGAAATGCATATGCAGTTTCCTTGCCTTCACTGGCTCAGCCTTTCTTTAAAGTGCTTTCTTAGATACACATATGTGATGAGCGCATCAGGACTCTGCCAACAATTTTAGCCACTTTTATTATTTTATGGCATGAGTCTGGTATTGGGTACTGCAAGCACTCCACTGTCCAAATGCCTAATGGGTTGCAAGCCATTAGCAGAGTTTGATTTTCTTGTGGCAGTCTTGTTACCACAATCCAGTCTTGCCCCAGTCACTGTCCTTCGTTTTTATGCAACACTGTCCAAGCTTTCACAGTTTTCATATGCAGCACTCCCCTCCATTGAAATGGCTGCTTAGACCCTGCATTTCCACCATGGAGAAGGAGATGGGGTGCTCGGTAGTTGCTTCTTCAGGACAGTGCCAGGTTATCAATTCCCAAAACAGTTTAAGGCCTGTGCAGGTACTTGTATTATTACATAAACCCACGCCAGAGAGTCACCTATAGGTTGTTCTTCACCCATCCAACGTCACCAGTGAGAATTCATCACCAGTGAGAATGGTCGCTCAGCTTTGTCAGTCCCATCACTTTACATACCCTTAGCATTCCACCATCAGATCTGCCCCTAATTTTCTGCTTGTGTATGTAGCATGGGGATGCGTTGCATTTCCTTGAAAGTCTTCCTGCTGGCCAATTAGAAATCAGCTCGTAAAATGCATGGAAATGGCTAACAGAAGCTACCAGCTCTCCAGGGAAACTAGTTCATCGTCACTTTACACTTGATTTGATATATGTGCTTCTTTCCTTTTGAATTTGGCAGATGGGAGAGGACATTCAATGGGTAATTGGTTCCTGTTTTTGCTGTTTTCCTCCTCTCTCATTGTTGCTCGTAGACATTACTGTTACCACCTTACTCTATCCTTTAAGTTCAGTGTAAAATCAACCCTGGGCATCCTACAGCAGAGGAAAGATGCAGGCTGGAACTAGTTTCTGTGCTGGAAAAGTGTAGATACTCTGGAAAGATGAAGGCAGAAGAAGCTAGATCATGCCAAAACATAGAATCATAGGAAAGTAGAGCCGGAAGGGACTTGGAGAGTTTGTAAGTCCAAGGCAGGATAATCCTGACTAAAGCATCTCAGTGAAGTATCAGTCCAGCCTGTTCTTGAAAACTTCCAGGAGTGGAGATTCCACATTTTCTCCAAGTAACCTATTCCAATGCTTGACCACCCTCAAAGTCAGAAATTTCCTCCTAGTCTCTACATTTCCTCTGCTGAAGCTTGAGGCCATTGTTCCTTGTCCTTCCCCTACAGTTATGGAGAAAAGCCCATCTCCATCATCTGCCTTTCCTCGTAAGTCTTGTCTCCCAAGTCTTGTTGCTGTGTACTGACTCTTTCCAAGCTGTCCACATCCTTAGTGCGAGACCCAAAACTGGACACAGCCTCCACGTGAGGCCTCACCAGTGCTGAATAGAATGGAAGCATCACTTCCCTTGATTTGCAAGTGGCACTCCTGTTAATACAGTCTAGTATGCTGTTGGTATTTTTTTTCAACAAGAGCACACTGTTGGCTTATATTCAGGTTGTGGTCTACTGTAACCCCCAGATCCTTCTCTCCAATATTGCAGCCTAGCCAGTTACTTCTCAGTTTGTATTTGTGCACACAATTATTCCATCGCAGGTGCAAGATTTTATATTTGTCCTTGTTGAATTTAATCTGATCGATTGCAGACCACTTTTCTAGTCTATCCAGGGTATTCTAGATCGTAGCCCCACTCTCTGGAGTGTCTCTCACTCTATCCGACTAGATGTCATCTGCAAATTTGCTAAACATTGTCTAAACCATTAATGAAGATATTAACACCAGACACAGGAGAAATCCTTGGGGAACCCTACTTGATACCTCATCCTGACTAGGTGTTGAGCCATTGATGAGTACAATGATTAGGGATCTACTCAAATTGTGATTTCATGATTTTTGTGGAAACTGTGAAAAAAGGCAGTTTCCACGATCACTGCAGAAACTGGCATTCTCTGTGATTTTGCATGAAATGTCTGGGGAGGAAAAAACCGTAAAAATAAAATGCTTGCTCCCCAGTGGGAGCCAGCCAACCACTGCAGTCCAGCCTCACAGCCCACCGGGGTTGGGAGGAGGAGATCCACTAGTAGGGCTGTGCGAAAAGCACCATTTCACTTCAACTTGTGTTTCGACAGAACAGTGTTTCATTTCAAGTTTCATTTCACAAGCACTGTTCCTTTTTGTTTCATTGAAACAGTTTCGACATTTCACCCAGGGTTGCAAGGCTCTGGGAACCCAGCCCAGTTCCCAGTGGCTTGCCCCCACCTCCCCCAGGCTGGGTTCCCAGCAGCTTGCAGCCCGGTGGAGGAGGAGGGGCTCAGCCCCAGGGCTGTGCTCCACCTTGCTCCGTTGAGCTCAGCGCCCAGTGGTGCCCAGCCCCGTGGAACTCAGCCTGGTGGCAGGAGATAGTGCAGCCCTGGCTCTGCCTGCTTCCCGCCACCGGGCTGTGCTCTGTGGGGCTGGTGGAGCCGATAAGCGCACAGCCTGGCATCGGGAGGCAGGGAGAGACAAAGCTGTGCAGGGAGCGCAGCCCAGCAGCAGGAGGCGGTGGGAGCCAGGGCTGCACTCCCCGCCAGTCTGAGCCACGTGGGGGTATGCAGAGCCACTGGGAGCACAGCCCTGGCTCTTCCCTGCCTCCCACCACCTGGCTGGGCTGCTGCTTCAAAACTTGAAACTTTCTAAACGTTTTGACTGGCGTCATTTTGTTTCAAGGCTGATTCGAAGCCCTTTGTTTCAATTTTGCTGTTTCGAGCTTGAAACGCATCGAAACAAAACAGCCGGCGAAGTTTCGCGCAGCCCTAACCACTAGCAGAAAGGGAAGCAGCCAAGATGATGGCCACTCCCTCCTCCCTTCACCACTGACTGAGGGCTGCTTTTTCTGCAGCCCCGCCACCCTCTACCAATCAGCAGTGAGGGGTGGGCATTAAGGGCAGCCCTTTCCACCAATCAGTGGCAAGGGGCCAGGCTTCACAAAGGGAAACCCTATTGGCCAATGATGAGCAAGGGGTGGGGGCTCTTGGCCAGTCAAGATGGCGGGGGCGGGACTTGCTGCATCAGTACCACAAAAATGGTGCCAGGCAGTGCAAACAATCCACAATTTTTATTTCCCCTCTGCATGCGTTAAGTAGACCCAACCAGTTATGTATCCACCTTATAGTACTGTTCATAATTACATCATCCACTAGAAGTTGCTCATTTTGATGCTGTTGTGAATAGGGTTTCCAGGACTCAACCTAGCACTTATTACATCTATTTTGCAGCATTTGCTGCTTAAAGAAAAAATATAGCCTTTTATGTCCCAATTTACTTTTTCCATATGCTCTCTAGCGAGTGCTGACTCTGCTGAGAAGGCTTGCCCAAGGGACTCCTGCTCCATATCATAGCTCAGCAGCCTCCTCGTTATGCATCAGCTGTATTTGGTGCCATGTTATAAGAGTTGGCAGAGTGTTTGCAGGGCTTTGCATTGCTGTACCAGGACACATTGGCTGAGTTGGAAGAGACTGGCAGGCTTAATGGGGACCGCAATCAAACTTCTTCTGTTTGCAGGGACATAACTATTTTGCAGCAAGTAAGTGATAGAAGGTAAGGAGATATCAATATCAAAAAAGGGCTATGGGAAACTGTCTAGGGTAGGGGTGGCCAACCTGCAGCTCCAGAGCCACATACGGCTCTTCAGAAGTTAATACACATCTCCTTGAATCTTCGCACAAGCACACAACGTGACATAATGGCTATCAAAGCTGGTCACTGTGTGCTTATGCAAAGATTTAAAAAGATGCATATTAACTTCCGAAGAGCCGCGTGTGGCTTTGCAGCTGCAGGTTGGCCACCCCTGGTCTAGGGTATCAAATCCATCCATACCCCTTAGAGGTGAGAGGTAGGGATTCTCGTTCTGAAAATGAACAATAAATCTGGAGATTTTTTCACCAAAAGAAGGAAGTGAGTTTGGGAAAATGGACAGTGTATAAATGCCTTCATGGTCCCCAACCATTTCATTCCCTTCCCTCTCCCCTCTTCCCCCTCCTTCTCACCCCCAACACCATCCCATGACTGCCAGAGCTATAAAGAACTGATTGTCTTTCAGTTTGGGTCCCTTGCCTCTGGCTTTTTAAGATGAACTTAGTAGGGAACAGATAAAAAAAGATAAAAACATCTGGTTCGATTATGCAAAGTTATTCAGTCATTTCCATAGTACTTTACATAAGATGCTTGGTGTGTGATTGAAGAGCTTTTTTCTCTTATTGTTTGAAACAACTGTTCCAGAAACCGTAGAACTATACAATGTTTGGAAATGAGAGTATCATGGCGGTGTCTTGCCAGACCCTCCATCATTGGTTCTGTTTCTCTCTTTTCCTTCCCCCCACTCTGCTTTGGACTTCACTGCCTTTCAATATAAAGTGCAATATAAGTTCTCTGTCACCTACAGGCACAAATATAAATAGAAGAGGTTTGTAATGGTTGCATATGATTGCTTCACAGCAAGCCATTTGCAATGCTTAAGCATTCAGATATTTTTCTCCTAACTTGCAGCTCAGATTGCAAGCCTTCTGTATATCAGGACACTGCTGCTTCAAACTCTGTTAGAGCAGGTTGGAACCTAGCAGCCAAAAGATTAATAAACCCCATTATACAAGCTTGGCATTAATCAGAACATGGTTATGTCCTACTGCTGACTTTTGGGGCCTTTCTCTGGTCCTTATTTGACAGGGGAATCATTCACCCTGATCTGTTGTCTCTTGAGCGAACTATGAGAAATTGTAAGTTCTGCCATTGCCCACAGAGCTCCTTGCTTTCTGCCTTGAGTGACAGTAGGTAAAGACCCTGAGGCTTATGATTGAGAGAGACATGAAGAAGTGGTTGCTGCAGCAGTGCGGGAGGATAGAGTTCAAATGAAAGGCAGCCTGGAGGATTGTACTTCCAGATAGTAGACCTAGGTTTTGGTGTGACCTTGGGAGGGGAGCGGACTGAGAGCTTCATGTAGAAAGAACCTCTTTGATCTTATGACCAGGGGATATTTTAATGAGATCTGCACTGTTCTTTAGCACCTACTTCATAGTAAGCAGCATTATGACTTCAAGATATAGGAGACACAGAGATATACCCAAGAGTTTGGGAAAATCCAGACAGCTCAAGGATTTGATAGAGCCAAGGATTTCACACACATCAGCTGTGAGGGTCCTGCCCTTGTTCAATATATGCCCTGGTGACTTAGTGCATATGTCCTCTAAGCTGCTACAAGGCTTCCTATGTCCACTGCCTTAAAAAGGGATACGTTAATATGCCATATTTTAACTGATTTAAAATACAAACATGTGTTGGCCCCAAAATCCATCAGAAAACAGGGCTTTGTGGGAGAGCGAGGGTGGTCTCCATGTTTGCAGTACAGCAGGAGAGAATTTGAATGGGGGAGCCTTGTAGGTTCTGAGCTCGTAGTCACTATCTGTTATCTTCCTCTACCTCTGCCGCCCGCCCCCCCCCCCACGCGCGTCCCATGGCGCCGCTCCCCCCCCTCCCCCCCCCCCCCCCCCCCCCCCCAGACGAGCCTCTCATGGCTCCGTCCCGTGCCCTGCCCTGGCTGTGCAGCGTCTGCCTCTGCCCCAACCCCACTTCCTCCCTCACTGTAGGGGCCTCGATCTGCCCCTTCCCCCACAACAGACTTACCAGATGGACACCATTCTCCATGCTGCATATTAGCAATCGGATTGATATTGTCCGATAACGGCTCGTTAAAAATAGGCCATCAGTATCGGCCCAAAAAATGTCTATCAGTGCATCCCTACTAATCTTTTGGTGATCCAGTTTGCTGGACATGTGCCTAAACACTCTCATATACAACAGAACCTTCCACATAATGTTCTCTGTTGCCCTGGCAAGCGAGCCCTTCCTTATATTGCCACATGTTTTCCATGTGCTCTCTGTTGTCCCTGGTTGTCTTCTGTGTTTGTCCTTAGATCAGTGTTCTGCAGGTGACTGAGAGAGCTGTATGGCAGGAGATGGATAACATTCCTGTGGACAAGAGCTTTAAAGCTAAGATAAACCTGCAGATTTAAGATCTAAGTAGTTATTCAGTATATGATAATAGTTTCCTCATTGCTGTCAGTCATCTGGTGCTTTATAAATATTAATAGTAATGATAAATGCTTCTATGAAAGAGCATTGTAGTAGCTGTAGCATTACTTAAATCTGTTTTAATCAGATACTGTTGCATGATCCCAGCTTTTAGCCAGCGTAGTATGCCATAAGCTGTCCCCATTACCGAATTCTCTCTTGAAAACTCAGAAGTGTACATCATGCTTAACGTCTTTTAGACAAAGAATCCAAATGTGTTGGTTTTTTTCTGAGGAAGTTAATGGTAAGCCTAAAAAGCAAACAGTGACTGAAAGGTGAGCTTCAAGGAAACACAGCTTCAGAAGAAGAGTTCCAGCAGGGAAACAGAGCACAAAGGCAGGATTTGGAATTCAGGTCGTTTGAAGTGGAGCAAGTTTGGCAATATTAGCTGCGCATAATCCCAGTGAAGTAGCTTAAATAGGATAATTATTGAACCAGTGCATTATGTTGTGACCTAAAGTTAAATCTATTATCTGTCAAGTTACTCCCATGGACCAATGGAACTCTTTTATTCCCTTGTGGGCAGAGCACTCATTGGAGGAAAAACGCATGCTGCTGAGTTGTTATAGGGGGCAGATGAGAAGTGGATGCTTCTTTCTTTTCTCCTCCCAAGGCATTGAAATTAGTCACCCCTTAAAGGAAACATAGCCAAGAAGCATTTAAATAATTCTAGTCTTTTTTTTAACATTTATTTATTTATTCTTTTCTGTGGTTGGTAATGACTCCCTAGAAACCCAAAACTGAAATGAGCTTCCCTGTCGCTTTATATTTTTTTATCCTCTATCAGTTTCCCTCCACCTGGTTCTTATAGAACTGTTTAAGACTGCTCATGGGCAGCATGGTGGATTGAAGGGGAAAGTGCTGATGCATGAAACTCAAGGACAGTTTCACAGATTTTTTTAAAAATTAGATAGGCTCATGTGTGGCCTGTAATTTTCATGTATCAACCTGGAAAATATCAGTTCCCTTCCCCAACCCCCCACTGCCTCTTTTAATCCCATTGGCAGGGGGAGATCAATTAAAATTTGTTTATTAAAAGCGTTACAAGGTGCCCAGCTGACTTTCCATCTTCTCTCCAGGCCATGCTGTTAGCGTTAGAAACCCACCATTTTTTGTACTTTCACAACTTATGGTTCAACAATCAATCCTGCATGTAGTGAGTGAGTGAGACCCTCTGGCAGTGATTAAGTCAAATGGACTTGAAAACCCTATTCCTAGCATCTGACACTTTGCTTAAACAAACTCTCTCTTTCTCTCCTTTCCCTCCTTTCTCTCTTTCAGCTTGGCAGTGACCTTGGCGGGGGCATTGGCGGAAGTCCGGCAGTAAGTGCCATTCCATTTTTTTTCCCAACAAAGCCCCCTCGCACATACCATGTTTTTAACATAATCTTTCCCCACACATCTGGCTGCTTTAATAACCAAAAATGCTTGGGAACACAGACTGCTGTAACCACCAGGGATGGTAGGCAGGTCCTTCGGTCCCAAGCTACATTGTGTTAAGATAAATTCTTCAATACTGGTATCTCTGGAGAGAAAGCTGTCTTCCAACTCTGCTGAACAACAGAGGGGTGCTGTAATCTCTGCTGGCTATCTTTTGTCTCCTGGTGGTGGTGGTAACTAAGTCCTTTGAAGAAATGACCTCACTTGTGGAAAGGAGGCTCTCGTCTCCTGGCATGCAGATGAGCCTAGACTCCTAACTTGTGTGCAGGTGAACCATTTGTAACCATGGGATTAAGAATAGAGAACTCTAGCCTTTGATGGGAGGTCATGACCATGTGCTTCCAGGTGCATCATGACTCCCTTACTATTTCTGGATGTGGAAAGTCCTTCAGTAAGACCATGAAAATTAGCACAGGGAAAGGGAACAGATTGGGATCCTCTTGCCCTTTTCTCAGATCTGAACAGAATTGTTCCCTTATGCCTGCTCTCTCACCAGCCTCCCTCCATGGAGACCATTCTGTCTGTTTGTGAGGACAGGAGGATTGTTAGTGGTGATTTCAAGTCCATCACATGGTTGAGGTGACAGCACAGATTGCAGGGTTCAGTTCCCCAGAGCCTTAGAATTCATATACATTATTTAACACTATTGATAATTCAGCAGGGAGGCTGCAGAGTGCTTTAAAATATTCAGGTTATTTCCCGAGTTCATGCTTTATTTAATAAGCAGCATTCATTGTTGGTGATGTTAATCGGTAACCTTTCTTAACTCCTTCAGGTGGGGCAGACCTACATTCCATCCTCCGTGCCTGCCACTTTCGCCCCTTCGCCCACCCCAGCTGTGGTGAGCAGTGGACTCAACGACCTATTTGAACTCTCATCCGGTATAGGCATGGCCCCCGGTGGATATGTGGCTTCAAAATCTGTACGTAAGAGAAACCTTACTGCAGCACGTTGCTTGACACTGGTAGCATAGAGCTCATGAGGTTCTTCAGCTATTCCCTTTATTGTGCCCTTTGCCGATCTGGGACAGGCTAGTTGAATTCCATTCCATTAGACAAATCCTCTTTCTTCAAGTGTGATAGCTGTTGAAGGCAAGTATAATCAGCCAGAGATTTCAGTTTTCACCAGTTCCCTATTTTTGCCTGTAACATGATTACACTAAGGAAGGGTTTGTAGGAACTGTTACAAGTTGAGTTAGCCCTTTGCCCCAAAAGAAGCAGGACCACCAGACTTAATGCCCTTCAGTTAGCATTGATATTAATTGCAAAGTCTTTTTAAAAGAAATTATCTTACTTGAGGGATAAAATGAATCCACGTAATTGGGGTGAGTGCTAAGTATGATACCAAAGTACCTACCCTAACTGTGAAAGAGATGGCAAACACACCAAGAGAAGTTGCTTTCTCTTAAGGGTTTCACACTCAATTTTTCTAACAGACCTTTGGCCAAACTGATGTACGTGACTGGAAAACGGAAGGCATGCCAGTTAAGAACAACTGTTGGAGCTGGTGTTAGGCTTATTCCTGCCCCAAGACACTCTGAAGTCCTTCGTTCCTTATGTTATTGGTGTGTTCACCAGATTCCCTTTTGGAGCCTCCTAGTGCAACAAAACCTTGCACTTTTGTTAATCCCTATTATGGAGCCAGAAAATAAACAAGCTAAAATCTTCTGTAATATAAAATCCATGTGTATAAACAGCAGCTGATTGTATGCCAAGTTTTCAGCATGCTTGTGATCACTTGTACTACACCAAGTAAAAGATAGTGCACAAGAGGTCATGGCAAATGTCAAGCTAAAAACAATATTGCTACTGAATCAATTGTACTTAAATCCAGGATTCTCCACAGATATTTTTCAGTATAAACAAATAATCTACCTCCTCATTTTCTTTGGTTAAACATTGTACTGCCTCTGATAACCACCAGGTTCCCTGAAGAAATCTGCGTCTTAATTATATTGGCCTCATTTTAGAGTGAAAGACAGTAATCCGCTGGTATATCTAAGCACTTAAATGTTACTGAACACTTCAGGGTTCCAACAAGCATTGTAAACCAGCAGGAACGCTCATTGTTGAGCCTCATTGATTCAGGTTCCCACCCCCTGCCTCTCTTGTACACATGCACTGCAGCATAGTCACTGAGTGAATTGGCTTAATTACTTTTGGCCTTTAGCCATTCAAAATCTACATGGGATTGAATATGTTTCTCCAAGTCAAACATCATTCATGCTGAAGGCCCTTTCTTGTTGCATTTCAGGTTTGGTTGCCTGCTGTGAAGGCTAAAGGACTGGAGATCTCTGGTACATTCAGTCACAGGCAGGGACACATCTACATGGAGATGAACTTCACCAATAAGGCTTTGCAGCACATGACTGACTTTGCCATTCAGTTTAATAAGAACAGGTAAGGAACCCACATGCCCAGCCTGTGTGGTAGGAAAGTAGCATGCTCATGGGTTAACTGTATCAGTTTCCATTTGCTGGCTGAACAGAAGGTGAAGTGCTCAAAAATAAAGGCAAATATCTATGTTAATTCCACTGAATATTCCCAGGCTGTCAGTGACACAGTGAAAAAAAATAATATCAGTGTCTAGTTATTTAAACTCTTGTTGTCTGTAGTTACCTGCTAACCATGGGTGTAAAGCATCAGTGCAGTGAGGTTAAAAGCATAGTGCAGATCCTTCCAAAGGTTTTTCCCTCCTCCACTTTCTCTCCAATGAGAGGAAGGATTGTGGGGTTACATCTGTTGGGAAAATACCAGAAGTGTATCATGCAGCAAGTTGTGATGAACTTCATATTAGCTCTGAGTGGGATTTTAAAGCCTTTAACATTGTCCTATTTTTTTTTTTTTCTATTGAAGTCTACAGTAAAAGTTCCAGTGACTTCAGTGGTAGCTGTTAAACTGCATCTGAGGGCCTTTGACAATTCCACTCTATATGTCTAGTTTTAATAACTTTGGTAAGCAGGGCCTTTCCTGTTCATCTTTGCCTGTCTTAAGGGAGCCTGTGCAGTGGGCTATAAGGTAAACAAGGCACTTTTTAATAGAAAGTCGACCAGTTGTGGCCATTTGATCCCAACTTTTTTATTTCTATTGGTACGTTCTTCAAGGTAAATTGATAAGGAACAACTATAAGAACCAAACAGGCTTTAATGTAGATGTCCTGAGAAAGGTAGGTTTAATATCATGTGATGAAGAATTCAGGCAGTGCGTGTATGAGCTACAACAGAAAATTGATCCATATGTAGTGTTTTTAATGTAGTCTGATCTCTACAGTCTTCTCTGCCCCAGTGAGGCAGCAAGTAGATGGTCCCCTCAGTCTCCTAGCTCTGAAGTTGCAGCTGCTCTTGTTTAATCCTCTAAATGTTTTAAATAGCCCCTAAACTCATAGGACTGGAAAGCATTTTATGTCTAGTAAAACCTTAACCAAAGATAGCTAAGTAGGCAGGAGTTGAGTCAGCCAATACCACAGCCCCCAGTGAGTAGCTGAATGACTTCATTAACAAGTTGGAGTACAGCATCCCAACAAGAGTTAAACTGCCTGGAAAAATAGTTTTTTCTGATAAAGTATTTGTCAGTGAACAAATCACAAGGCAAAATAGCTCAGGGCAAGAATTTTACCAATAGCAGTTGGGGAAATTATTTTGCCAGAAAGCTGCCACTTGCAGTGGAGGAGAAAGCTGAGAGCATACAGACCACTATTCACAAACCAGCCCTAACAAAAAGATATTAACAAGCTGCAAGATCACCTCTGTTCTCCTTCATCCCTATACCTGCTTCAGCTTGAGGTGGAAGGGTTGCCATAGCTAATGCTGCACAATATCTGGGGGAAGCACCATGACCTCAAGTTGGCTAGTGTGTACAGGGCCTTCATTTCATAAGAGGAAATGCTCTGTCAAGCTGCAGCTTTCTCTTTTCTGTAGTCACAGCGTTGACTGTAGCAGGGCACTAAGGTGCCTGCTACTTGGAGATTCGGGATAACTCCTTAGGTGCCAGTTGCTGAGGCAACCAGAGGGAACTAGTGACCCACACCTGCCTAGTCAGCTGACAAGAAGGGGCAGGGCCTGGCTCCTATATAAATCATAGGCGGGAGGCCAGGAGACAGTTCCCTGCTGGCAGATAAGGGGGAAGGAGCTCTGCCTGAGCGAGCAGAAGGAAGAGCCCTGAATGCATCAGCCGTTTGAGACTGGTAAAGGATGGAGCACCCTAGGGGTGGCTGGATTAATGTTATAACCGGACGGCTAGAGTTTGTGTTGTAGCCCAGGGGCTTGTGTTTTGTTTGCTGTTTGTAACCGGCGGTTTGGGTGAGGCTAAGAGGGGATGGAGGAGGCCTCATAGGGGACCTGTAGCAGCGGGGGAACCCCAGCCCCAGAGGGTGGGGGCAGCAAGAAGCGCCGGAGAGGGCGCCGAGAGAGGCAGGACCACGGAGAGGGCGCCGAGGGAGACAGGGCCGCGGGGAGCCCGAGCGCAGGAGAGGGCGCCAAGGGAGACACGGCCGCGGGGAGCCCGAGCGCAGGAGAGGGCGCCAAGGGAGACAGGGCCGCGGGGAGCCCGAGCGCAGGAGAGGGCGCCAAGGGAGACAGGGCCGCGGGGAGCCCGAGCGCAGGAGAGGGCGCCAAGGGAGACAGGGCCGCGGGGAGCCCGAGCGCAGGAGAGGGCGCCAAGGGAGACAGGGCCGCGGGGAGCCCGAGCGCAGGAGAGGGCGCCAAGGGAGACAGGGCCGCGGGGAGCCCGAGCGCAGGAGAGGGCGCCAAGGGAGACAGGGCCGCGGGGAGCCCGAGCGCAGGAGAGGGCGCCAAGGGAGACAGGGCCGCGGGGAGCCCGAGCGCAGGAGAGGGCGCCAAGGGAGACAGGGCCGCGGGGAGCCCGAGCGCAGGAGAGGCCGGGGAGCCCGAGCACTGGAGAGGGCGCCGAGGGAGACAGGGCGCCGGGGAGCCCGAGCACCAGAGAGGGCGCCAAGGGAGACAGGGCCGTGGGGAGCCCGAGCGCCGGAGAGGGCGCTGAGGGAGACCGAACAACGTCAGTTACATCTGTGAGGCTTGGGGCATGGTACAGGGATGGTTGGAGCCACGCATAGCCCATGAGACTGGGGTGCATAGAACACCCAGTACAGAAATAGGATAAGTGATAACAGGAGAACCATGGCCAAGAGGATGAAGGGCAGCCTCCCTATAAAATTCATATGACATCAGAGTCGTGGTGGACAAGGATTTGAGGGTGCTTGTCGGCAACTTGGCACGGTAAAGGAGAAAGGCAGGGGAGAGCACAGTGACCCTGCCCGCCCTGCTGTTACATTGACCTTAGAAAATTATACTTGCTTGAGACATACAATAGTTACTTATCCACAATGTGATCAAGCCTGAATGTATTTTCTTTCTAAATTCCTGTACTTTTGCAAAGCTACAATCAACAGGTTTTATTCCACATGTTTGCCTGACTTGAATATATTATGTTATAGTTTTTCACTGTATAAAGCCCTATTTTACCTTTGGGATTCTATTCCAAAGCATGTACAGTATGTGTAATATAATTTGCAGTGCATGGTGATCAACCCATATGGCTTTTGTACAGATCAGCTCATATTATTTACACTACACATAGACCATCTGAATCATACAACAGTTTGGCTTCCTTATAGTTTTTGAGCAGGTAGCAATTGGTCTTGATGATCTTGTGATCTTGTCCTCTACCTCCCATGACAGTCCCAGGAAGACTTCTTTTCTGTCTCAGCTGGCACTGTCCCTTTGGAAGATTTTCATCCTCCCAGGCCATCCATTCCTTTTTCAATCCTCCTGAAGTACCTCTTCTGCCTTTACTGCTTTTTACTATGCTGTGCCTGGCTCATTCTGATCAGACCTGACAAAGCATAATTTGCATTGGAAAGCTTGTCTAACTCTCTCCCAATTACATAGTTGTTCCAATAAAAGATTTCACTGTAAGAAATCCTTTTCCTCCCTCAACCATTTACGTTCAGATTTTGCAACAAACATAGTTAATAGCCCTGTAGCCTAGTATAATTTGATGGCTTAGGGCATTAGAGGTCAGCAGAAACTCAGCCTGTCCAGTAAGATGAATCAGGTGAACCAAGGTGAGGGATGGGTTTTAAGGACAGTTCACCAGAATGGCAGGGCCTCAGAGCGTGTTGCTAAATAACCAGATTCTATCCAGGAGCTATCTGTTCAGGAAGCCCATGGACTGAAGGAGTGAGGGCTGGCTGAATGAGCCCCAGTGAAAGCTTCCCTTCCCATTCATTCTGTAGTTGTAAACGGTCCCCATTTCCTCTTCATTCCCAGTTATCCCAACCCTTTCATCTTTTTTTTTTACTTTGCTTGTCTTCCTGTTGCTGCTTCCTGCCCCACTTGGCTTATGGGGGTGAGTTTCATAGGAATCGCCTTTCCTTGCAAATGTGGCACTTTCTCCATAGCAGTGGTTGTAAGGCCAGTAAAGGGGAAGGTTCCCTTTCCTCATGATACTAATTTGTACCCACTGCAGTCCAGGGTGCTTGTTCACCCCCTAAATCAATGCAGTAAGAATTCCCAGCATTTTTAGTGCACTCATTCCAACAGCATCTGTCCCCTGGCCTGTGATATGCAGCCCACGTGCCCATAAAGGCTTTGTTACCAGGGCTTGTTACATAGCATGAAGGTCAGGCAGATGGGGAAAACAAATCTAGGGATGGGGCACTCTTTACTGAAAATATCCTGCCTTTGCATCTTAAATTTAGGGAACCTAGGAGTGAGCCCTCTTTCCTGAGAATACCCTTCCTTCAGGTCTAAAGATCTTAAATTTAGAGAACCTGATAGAAAGTGCCTTAGCTAAGCTCAGCTGCTGGGACAAGTAGGTATAGGGAGACAAAGTGACTAAGGAAAAGAGCGTCCAAGGCACCTAGGGTTTTGGATCTAAGTTGGGGGAGCCAAGCCATGGTTCATGATCCTCATGTGGCTCCTGGGCTGTTTGGAAGTGGCTAATATTAGAGAGAAGTAGTTAACTAAAAACATTCTTTCTCTCTCTTGCTGGTTATTATTTTCTACTTTTGATTTTCTTAAATTCTTGCTCATTTATTTAAATTATTATTTGAGTAGGGCCAGGGCTTGCAATCTTCTGATTCTGGGACATGCCCATTTTCAAAGTTTTTTGTTTTCTGCAACTCTTGGTTTTAGTCTGTGGCTAGAAGGTTTAAAAAGTTTGGCTACCCTGGTGCCAGCTCACACCTTGACTTGTACGTGAAGGAAAGCCAGTGCAGAGTGCATGTTCTGTATAAACCCCACATCTAAGTAGAAAGCATATGTTGTTAAATATCTTACGTTGAATAGATGAGTATAAATCCCATCCACCTTCATGGGACATGTTTCTCCATCTTGAGGAGTAAAGAATAAAGCAGAGACCCAACATCAAACCCATCTGCTCTCATGGAGAACCAGCCATCCAGTAGTGTGGAGGGCCTGCCTTGCTTAATAGCACTGCTGGTGCAAACTATGATTTCTGCCTTGGGTAGCTATTTCTCTATGCCCTGTACTCATTCCACTTCCCTCCTTCCTTTGCTTCCAGCACTCACAGCTTTGATCTATGGCCCAGAGCATCCTCTTCCTTTTTCATGAGAGAAACAGATGCAGAGCGTCTGTTAAAGCGCC